>NW_008704216.1:214425-217418 GCF_000326865.2 Helobdella robusta | reverse complement strand
CAGAAAAGGAANGAGAGAGAGAGAGNGAGAGAGAGAGAGAGAGAGAGAGAGAGAGAGAGAGAGAGAGAGAGAGAGAGAAAGAGAGAGAGAGAGAAAAAGAAAAAGAAAAAGAGAGAGGGGGAAAAAAAAGATAATAAAAAAAGCAGGGAAAAGAGAAGGTGAGATAAAAAGTGAAAAAAAAACATAAAAAAAGTCACCAAACAGACACATACACGACAGCATAAACAGAATCCACCATACAAACTCACATACACACACACAAGCACGCACACACACACAGACACGCACGCACACACACACAGCAGAAACAACTACAATCACGGAGAAACACGAAAAACATAAACCACAAATGCACACATTCTCCACCATTTAATTTATTCATTGACCTCCTTTTAATGCACCCCAGGGCAAATATTTGATGGTACCTAAAACACATCTTAAACATACATACATACATTTACATACATAACATGCACAAATTGCCATACACACATACAATACAATATACATAAATACACACACACACACACACACACACACACACACGTACAAACACATACAAATCTAATAAATACATACACAAACAATTAAAACAGTATAAAATCAGTTATAATACCTTGTGAACATGAATCTCCGACAAATCCAGTAAGTGAACATTGGCAGGTGTAAGATGACCAAAATTGTGAACATGTTCCTCCGTTACCACATCTCATCATATCTTTACACTCATTCGTTGGCTCTATAATGATGACGATTTAGGTTATGATGACGATGTAGATGATGAGTATGAAGAAAATAACCATAACGATGATGATGATGATGGTAATGATAATGATGAAGAAAAAGAAGATGATGATGTTGATAATGATGATATTGGTGGTTATGATGACGATGACGGTCGGGGAGATTGTATTTTTTCTTTGGTTCTACTTTTTTCTCTTTGGTCCAACTTTTTTCTCTTGTTTATTAGTGCTTGAGCAAAAAAAAAAGAAAATTTATGGCAGAGATAAAGAATATGATAATGACGATGACGACGACGATGATGATGACAATGAGAATCCTGGTGTTGATAATGATTTTTAATGATGATGATGATGATGATTATTATAATGATGATGAAACAGACATGGGAGTAATTTTTTTCTGAAAATGAAATATATATATATATATATAAATAAATAATTTTTTTTTATAATATATAAATAATATTTAAATAATTTTTAATAAGGTTATTTAATTTTTAAAAAGTCAAACCGGAAAAAACACGTGAGGTCGATAACCTCAACGGTTAAATTGATCGCCGTCACTCCCGGTTTAGTTTGAATTTTCAAATTGTAGAATTAACACTTTGATCATTTTAAAATTCTATTTGCACTTTTCAACTTCATCTCTGTGTAACTTTTTAATTTTTGAAATGTGTTCAACTTTTTCTCTCTACCTTGCCTTCCATTCATTTTTTGGAATATTATTATTTTGGAGAATCTATGGGGATCACCTTGCTTTCGAACCCAGACACTGCATCAGCAGGAACAAGCGACTTCTCCATTAGACCATCACCTTACGACAGTTCCGCGTTTTACGTTTTTTCCAGTCTTTCCTTACCTCTTCAATGTTCTCTATTCATTTCCATGTCCACATGTTTGTCAAACTGGCAAGTCATTTAATATGCACAGACACGTGTTAATGATGGTAGGATTTGGGAAAATGAAAAATTTTTCCCCATCAACGTCTATCCATTGTTTTTGGTCTTGTCAAAATATCAAAATCCTCTGATCATCGTAGTTGTCGTCATCATCATCTCGCACTATCGCCATCACCATGGCCATCATCCCCATCGTCATCATCATCTCATTATCGTCATCACCATTGTCGTCATCATCTTTTGTATCCTACATAATTTATATAACATCTATCTTATATATTTCAAATATTTTAAATATCTCATCCTATATATCTTATATATCCATATATATCCACATGTATCAAATCATCAGCCGACAATTCAAAATTCTACAAAAGTCAGCGTAATTTAACGTAATTGAAAATAATCACCAAAAAAATGACATGCTCAAACATACCTAGATATACTTGCATACATACACACGCGAACATAAGAAGGCACGTACACACATACACACAGACGAACAAACACAGACAGACAGACAGACAGACAGACAAATACATTAAAGATGCATGCACACATGGAAGGAAATAAGATTGAGCGTCAGATTGAGAGATCTAGGCATGCAACTTCTCATAAATTTACTAACAACACACACACGTACAAACACACGTACAAACACACGTACACACACACATACAAACACACATATGTGTGTACACGCATACACATTCATATACAAACATGCAAACACACACACACACTCACCCACACACACACACATTGTCAACTACATCACTTGAGTAATTCCAGCTTATTACTGTTGCAATTATAAAAAACGACACGCACACACAGATTCAAACACACACGTACAAACACACAGATGCATACACGCAGACACGTGCGCACACAAGCACACATACAATCAAAGAACAAAAATACTACATCAATATTATTCTACTACCAGTACTTCTTGCATAACTACGACATAAAAATACTCGAAATTACAACTATTAGTTTAACTACTACTACTCTTGCTGCTACTACTACTACTGCTGCTGCTACTACCACTACAACTACCACAGCCACAACAGCAATTACTGCTGCTTTTGCATATATAAATATTAAGCAACACTTTGAAAACAATAAAAATAAAGAATAACTAGAAAGCAAAGCGTTTCAAACATAACAACACATTCAAAACAAAAACCACTACACATCAACACAAACAACAACAACATCAACAACAACAACATCAACAAAAACACAACCTAATCAAAAACAACACACAACAACAACAACACAACAACAACGGCATCATCAACAACAATATCATCAACAACAAGACAACTTACAACAACCAACAAAAATG
>NW_008704216.1:208845-211086 GCF_000326865.2 Helobdella robusta | reverse complement strand
CCCAGATAGTCAAAAAGTGGTTGTGAGATGCGTGCTATTCAGTGCACTGGTGTTAAACCAGTAGAAAATGTCAAATTGAAAGTCAAATAATTACCTCAAAATGTTTGCTGCATGTTTGAAACCAGCAACTTAAACGCTGCCGAATGATTATAAACTCAAAAAAAATCGAAATTATCATAAATTTTAAAAACTTAATAATGGTGAACTTTTCTCAGTAGCTATGTGGCGAATGGAATAAAACAGGAGATGTTTAATTTGATGCACTTATCGTAAAAAGATGATCGCAGTTGGTTAGTCGTACAACTCATTCAGTCAGTCATCTGCAAAGTATATCTCACACAAGCCACCTAAATGTTCATTGACTGTGTTATTGCATATCAGATATATTTATTAAAAGTACTGAATAACTATTTGGCCAGCCCCTTAAACTTTGCCCCTTCCCCGGTGAGGTAGATCCTTTTGCCCCCACCGCTTGGATCGGCCCCACTGGTGATGAGGATGAAGTAGGTGAGTTACTGATGTTGAAAAAGATGTGTGTGTGTGTGTGTGTGTGTGTGTGTGTGTGTGTGTGTGTGTGTGTGTGTGTGGGAATGTCATTGATCACAACTTCAATTAAAATTTAATTTAACTCTCTGAAATTAATGATAGCATGAATAAAAAATAAATTGTATGTGTGAGTTTAGCGTATTCTACACATTCCACACACCAACCATGCGAAAGTTTGAAGAAAAATATCTTAAACAAAAGGAATAATTAAAAGGAGGATGAAGAGAGAAAGAAAGATAGATAGATAGATAAATATTGATAAATAGATAGATGGATAGATAGAAAGATAAATAGATGGATAGACAGAGAGAGAAAGAGAGAAAAAAAAGAGAAAAAGAAAGAGAGAGAGAGTTGAAAAAGAGATAGAAAAAGAGCAAAAAATAAAAAACTAAAGCGAAAAATGAAAACATAAAAAATGAGTATAAAGATAAAAAGGGAAGAGAGAGAGAAGGAAAGAATGAGAGAAAGAGAAAAAAAGAAAGAGAAAGAGAGAGAGAGAGAAAGAGAAAAAAGTAAAAGAGCAAGAGAAATGCCTAAAAAAATGTTGTTTAGTGGCAGCAACAAACATAAAAAAAACTTAAACCACAAAGCTGTTTGGATAAATTTAAAATTCTCAACGCTGATTGGCTGCTGTAAATCACGTGCCTCTTTATTGATTGGCTGATAAGAATCTCGTAAATGTTGATTGTGATGGCGCGAACATTATTTTCTTATATTTGCAGTGTTTGTTTTTCGTTCTTTGTTTTCTCATTCGTGTTGTTGCTGCTGTTGTTGTTACTGTTGTTGTTGTTGTTACTGTTGTTGTTGTTACTGTTGTTGTTGTTGTTGCTGCTGCTGCTGTTGTTGTTGTTACTGTTGTTGTTGATGTTGTTGCTGCTGCTGCTGTTGTTGTTACTGTTGTTGTTGTTGTTGCTGCTGCTTCTTTTGTTGTTACTGTTGTTGATGTTGTTGTTGTTGTTGCTGTTGTTGTTGTCGTTTATCTAACATGAGTTAATATTGGTACTGTCATCATTGTCGCCATCGTCATTACATACATCATCATCATCATCATCCTTACCATCCTCATAACCATCATCATCACTTTCATCATCATCATCATCATCACTTTCATCATCAGCATCATCATCACTTTCATCATCATCATCATCATCCCTTTCATCATCATCGTCGTCGTCACTACTATCTCCATTTCTTCATCTCCAATTCTGTTCCAGGCTTCGCAGATTTTAATTTGCAGTTTGTTGTGGGTGGTGGTGGTGATAATGATGTTGTTGTGGGTGGTGGTGGTGATAATGATGTTGTTGTGGGTGGTGGTGATAATGATGATGATGTTGTTGTTGTTGTGATGATGATGATGTTGTTGCGATTGTGATGTTAGTGATGATAATGACACTGATCATTTGATGATGTATTTAGTCTTATGTCATTGTTGTTCTTATTGCAAGAAGATATTAATTTTATTTATTTGTGGTTGTTGCTGTTGGTTTGTTGTTGTGGTTGTTGCGGCTGTTGTTGTTGTAGTTGTTGTGGTTATTGTTGTTGTTGTGGTTTTCTAGTTACATATATATATTTAAAATTTTTACGTCTTCATTGGCACTGGTTGTTTTAATAAATAAGCAGCATCTGTGTTTGCTTTAAAAATTCTTTTATTATCCACAGTGCATTACGATCGTTCATTCTATGTGAGTTCTTGGT
>NW_008704216.1:203478-204098 GCF_000326865.2 Helobdella robusta | reverse complement strand
CTTGTATTGCTACTACCATTTCTGATACTACTACTTCTACTATTACTACTACTACCACTACTACTACTATTGCTGGTTCTACTATTCTTGCTACTGCTGCTGCTACTACTACTACTACTTTTGTTGCTACTACTACTGCTGCTGCTGCTGCTGCCGCTACTACTACTACCGCGTAGCATCCTGGCTCCGTCTCCAGTATCGTAGCATAGGGTCACATGACCCGACAATAATTCAACGGCCAGGAAATCTTTTTCAAACTGGCCGGAAGTGGAATACAAAAGTAAACAATCGGTTGCCGCGGTTCGTATCTGTGTGTGACGTCATAAGATGTAATGTCACGTGGTGCTGTACGATGTGACGTCATACGGTGTCATATGATGTCATAGGACGTGTCGTATGGTGTCATGTAATGTTTCACACGATGTCAGACGATATCATATTTTGATGACAACAATTACACTGATAGTAATAATGATAATAATAAAATAATAATAATAATAATAATAATAATAATAATGTAACATGATAAAATTAACAATAACCAATTGTATATATATATATATATATATATATATATATATATATATATATATATATATATATATATATGTATAGTGTGT
>NW_008704216.1:194788-203428 GCF_000326865.2 Helobdella robusta | reverse complement strand
TCTATGTTCTACGTTTATAATATTCATCAAGTACTATCGTTAAAATTCTTCATCTTGGCATAAACAGCATTAAGAACTGCCAACAACATTTGACGTCTATGCCTTCCTTCTTGCAACAGACACTGCATAGCGATGAGGAATGCGTCGCCTAGCAACCATACATCTCCTTCCATTACGTCACTCAATGCCTAGAAACCGGCTAACAACCACTCAGTTGATGACGTCATGCTTTGCTTAGCAACCGGCCATCTTCGCAGATGACGTCATAGAACGTGTTGCGCATCTTAGACGCAACAGCGACGGCAGCCGCAACCGCAACAGCAGCAGCAGCAGCAACAATATCTATTGCCTAGCAACGACGCTAAGTAACGTCACGCATATGAGCACGTGACCTACCACCTGACCTCGCAAGTAGATGCTTGAGTGCCAGTCTGATCAATTGCTAGAATGTGCGCTGTGAAGTTGTGCGTGCGTGTATGTGTGCGTGTGTCTGTGCGTGTGTGTGTGTTTTGATGTTGCTGGTGTTGTTGCGTGTTGCTTGTATTGTTGATTGTGTTGTTGCATGTCTTAGTATCAGCTGTGCGTGTGTTTGTGTGTGTGTGTCTGTGCGAGTTTGTTTAGATGTTGTCTGTCGTTGTTGTTTGTTTTGTTTCTGCTGTTTTGTTATAAAATTGCTCATAAAATGTTACAATTGTATGCAGACATTTGTTGTGGTTTTAAAAGTAGTAGTTGTAGTAGTTGTAGTTGTAGTCGTAACCGTAGTAGTAGTCGCAAAGTAGTAGTAGTAGTAGTAGTAGTAGTAGTAGCTGAAATTGTAGTATGAGATGCAGCTTCTTTGAGTAGTAGTAGTAGTAGTAGTAGTTGTAGTAGTAGTAGTAGTAGTTGAAGGAAGCTGTAATATGAGATGCAGCTTCTTTGAGTAGTAGTAGTAGTAGTAGTGGTAGTAGTAGTAGTAGTAGTAGTAGTAGTAGTCGTAGTAGTAGTAATAGTAGTAGTAGTAGTAGTTGAAGTTGTAGTATGAGATGCAGCTTCTTTGTGAGGTCTCATTGTTTATAGTTGATCACCTCACTTTATATAACGCTGTCATATTTTTATTAACCCCGTAAAGCCATTCAATTCATAAAGAATATTAGTATTTGTGTTGGATAAATCTCTTAAGTATTACTAGTAGCAGCAGCAGCAGTTGAAGCTGCAGTAGTAGTGGTTGTAGTAGTAGTAGTTGTTGTTGTAGACAAGTAGTAGCAGTTGTTGTTTTAATAGTTGTTGTTGCTTATTAATGTGTATTTATATACAGTTTAAGTATTTTTTCTGTATATATTTTTGTCAACGCTTATTTATTGAGTTAGTTTAGTTTTTTGTTGTTGTAGTTGTTGCTGTTGTAGTTGCTGTAGTAGTAGTTGTTGTTGTTGTTGTAGTGGTAGTAGTAGTAGTTGTTTTTGTAGTAGTTTTTGTTGTTGCTGTTGTTGTAATAGTAGTTGTAGTAGTAGTAGTAGTTGTTGTTGTAATAGTAGTAGTAGTAGTAGTTGTTGTAGTAGTTGCTGTTGTTGTTGCTGTTGTTGTTGTTGCTGTTGTTGTTGCTGTTGTTGTTGTTGACTGGCTGACCGACAAATTGGTCTGTTGTTGTTTTAAGTTGATGAATACCTCGCAACACTTCGTAAGGTCGCAGGGATCCATGGCAGACATTTGTAATCAGAATGAAAAAATTATTTTTAATACTTCCACTAAAACCTGTCGCCGCTGTCGTTGCTACTACTACTACATGTGTATCAATGCTACAACTTGAAATTATAATGATTTTATTTTTACTATTGTAAAACTGCATATCAAATTCATATTATAACTACTACCTGTAGTTTAGTATCACAGATGATTTTAACTGTTCTTCTTCAATATTTCTACGAAAATTTGTTGCTAGCATCGCTACTACCGTCGCGATACATGCAGTAAGGTCACTAGCGTCAATAGTTAGGATTTTACTTTGATTACTGATACTTGATAATAATTGTAGTAAATTTACTACACGACGCAATGTAAATCATTGTAATGCTTGTAAAGTTACTTCTGGATTTTTCGATACCCCTGCTAAAATTTGAGGCCAGAAAATTCTGTTGCAAAATATTTGTTGATTTCAAACAAATTGTTGCTGTGTTGTTGTTGTTGTGTTGCTGTTGTTGTGTTGTTGTTGTTGTGTTGTTGTAGTTGTGTTGTAGTTGTTGTGTTGCTGTTGTTGTTGCTGTTGACTGGCATAAATATTTGTTCATTTTTTTCTTTCATAGCTAACATGCCAACTTTCTTTTTTCATTCGCCCGATCATTCTTCTTTTCAATCGATCATTTTCATTCAGTCATTTTCGTCAAATACACACACACACAACACACAAACAAAAACACACAAATACACACACACAGACAAACAGACAGAAAAAGAAAAAGGGAGAGTGAGAGAAAGAGAAACATACCTACTAGCAACAAATCAGTCATTTAATCCGCACAATCGATCAACCAAGACATAAAATCAATCACTCATCCATCAATTTATTTGATCACTCATTCATTCATTTATTTATTCATTCCTTTACTTGTTCCTTCTATCAATCACATATTAAATGTTTATTTTTCTAATGATTTATTGATTTAATGATTTGTTCGATTCATTTTTTATATATTCATTCATTCATTCATTCATTCATTCATTCGTTCGTTCGTTCGTTCATTCATTCATTCATTCATTCATTCGTTCGTTCGTTCATTCATTCATTCATTCATTCATTCATTCATTCATTCGTTCGTTCGTTCGTTCGTTCGTTCGTTCGTTCATTCATTTATTTGATTGTTTATTGATTCAGTTTTTCACTCATTTAATTATCCATTCCATACATAATTATTCTTTATTTCATTAACCAATCAACTATGTAACATTCATTCATTCAGTCTCTCAATCACTCTTCATTCGTTCACTCAATTTTACCCATTCAATCAATCATTTATTCATTCAATCAGTCATCAATTAACTCATTCATTCGATCAATCACTCATTATTTATTCATTCACTCATTTCTTCGATCATTAACTCTCTCATTCATTCATTCATTCATTCAACATGTGTCGACCCTTGAAATTGCACGCGACTTCCAACGAACATGCATGACGCTAATGATTGATGACGTCACGTCACGTGCTTCGGTCACGTGATAAGTATTTATCAAGTGGCTTGTTAAACGCGTCAAAGTCGTCTGCGTCTGTGCCGATGGCGCGAATTCATTCGCAGTCAGTCGGTCGGTCAGTCTGTCTGTCTGTCCGTCTGTCTGTCTGTCTGTCATCAATGCTGTCTTGTAGCCAGTAGCATCGTCTTTATCCTCATCATTTTTTATAGTTATAATGATAATAGCTTTGAAAAAAAGTACAAATTATAACAATTATGTTGAAAATAATAATAATAATACTAATAAAATAATAATAATAATAATAATAATAAAAATGATGCCATCATCATCATCACCTGAGCAGCCGGCATAGACATCATGTTTACGAAGCAAATGGTCACCACCACTAGTCAAAGATACTGAATAGTTCTTCCTCTTCACTAACGTGACGTCATCCATGCAGCCGTGGAAACCGGAAGTTGACCTAATTATACGCGGGAGTGACGCCATGATGTCGGGAGGACCGCCGCCGATGTAAACGTCATCGTTCAGGTCAAAGTTCACTGACCTAATTTAATTGAAAGATAATGATATTAATAAATAAAAAACAACAACATCAATAACAACAACAACAGTAAAAAATTGAGCTGCAAAGACAAAAGGGTCTGATCATCATCGCCATCATCATCAGCAACATCCGAATCAAAACCATCATCACCATCATCACTATCATAATAACCACCACCAACATCATCATTATCATCATCTCCCACTTGGTCACATGACCTACCTGCCAGTACTAATGACGTCATGTATGAGGTAGTCGTCGACGACGAGCGTCATGGTGTGATTGCTGGTTCTGGAAATGGTGACTGTGTGCCACAGGGAATCGCTAATGTAGCCGCGATTATTGTTGTTGTTGTAGTTGTTGTTGTAGTTGTTTTTGATGTTGATGATGTTTAAAATGCTACTAGTTTTTCCGTCAGTTTTCTTGTTGAGGTTGTTTCTTTTATATATTTTTTTACTGTTTTTGTTATCATCATTATCATCATCATTATTATTATTATTGTTGTTATTATTAATTAAATTATTATTATTATTGTTATTATTGCGATTATTATTCTTTGTTTTATTATCATCATTGTCGTTAATAATGTGTTTTCGACGCTTCATTCGATGTTTGATAAAATTTCTGTCAAATTGACTCACCCCTTTTTTGCTACTACTACTACTGCTACTATTACCTCTACTACCGCTACTACTATTACTACTACCACTACTTGTATTGCTACTACCATTTCTGATACTACTACTTCTACTATTACTACTACTACCACTACTACTACTATTGCTGGTTCTACTATTCTTGCTACTGCTGCTGCTACTACTACTACTACTTTTGTTGCTACTACTACTGCTGCTGCTGCTGCTGCCGCTACTACTACTACCGCGTAGCATCCTGGCTCCGTCTCCAGTATCGTAGCATAGGGTCACATGACCCGACAATAATTCAACGGCCAGGAAATCTTTTTCAAACTGGCCGGAAGTGGAATACAAAAGTAAACAATCGGTTGCCGCGGTTCGTATCTGTGTGTGACGTCATAAGATGTAATGTCACGTGGTGCTGTACGATGTGACGTCATACGGTGTCATATGATGTCATAGGACGTGTCGTATGGTGTCATGTAATGTTTCACACGATGTCAGACGATATCATATTTTGATGACAACAATTACACTGATAGTAATAATGATAATAATAAAATAATAATAATAATAATAATAATAATAATAATGTAACATGATAAAATTAACAATAACCAATTGTATATATATATATATATATATATATATATATATATATATATATATATATATATATATATATGTGTGTGTGTGTGTGTGTGTGTGTGTGTGTGTGTGTGTGTGTATATATATACAGGAAATGATGAATAGTTGGGCTTAGAACGATAGAATGATTTATCAAAAAATGAATAATAATAATGAATAATGATTAATAATAGCAGTAATAATAATAATAATTTTAATAATAATAAAAAATAATAATAATAATTTTAATAATAATAAAAAATAATAATAATAATTTTAATAATAATAAAAAATAATAAATATGACTATGTAAACACTTTTAATTTTATCAAAGAGAAAAATGTTTAAATGAAATAAATGTCAATTTTATTATTATTATTTAAAATTATTATATTAAGAAATAATAAGAAAGAAAATTATACTGAATTATTATCATTATTATTATTATCATTATTATTATTTTTTATGATTATGGAGAAAAAGATGAAAAAGCGGAAAGGAAAATAAACAATTTATATCTTAATAATCTGATATGAGTTATTTATGCGACTGTATATATTGGAAGTGTAATGACAACATTCATCATGCATACATACATACATGCATGCATGCATACAAAGAAACATACAAACATACATACATAGAAAGAGACATACAAACTCACAAACATACAGATATACACACACACATACATTCATAAATATGAAGGTAGTCATGTACGTGTTTGCTTGAGAGGAGTTATATTTGCAAAAGAAGCCTGTCTAGAAGTAAATAAATAAATGAATGAACGTATACATATAAATACATATATGTATGTTTGTTTGTATATTTTTATACAAACATTTGTATGTATGTATGTATGTGTGTATGTATGTATATATGTATGTATGTGTGTGTGTTTATATGTATATAGGCAAGTAAACAGTATGATATGCAGTACAATGATTTTTATTTGCTTCTGGAAACTCTAATAGATGTATGTAGGTTGTACATCCATGTATGCATGTGTGTTTATGTGTGTGTAAGAATGTATGTATGTGTGTGAGTATGCATGCGTGCGTGTGCGTGTGTGTGTTGTTTTTTAAGTGTGTGCGTGCGTGCGTGTGTGGTGTGTGTGTGTGTATAAGTTAATTGTATGAATGCATAACACAATTATACCAGAAAAATAGATACATGGCTTTGGTGAAATGAAAGCGACGTTGAGATAAAAGTTACTGTTGGAACGTTATGTAAACGAATGAATGAACGAATGAATGAATGAGTGAATGAATGAATGAATAGATGAATGAGTGAATGATTGAATGAATGAATAAATTGATAGATAAATGAATGAATGATATGATGAATTAATAGACGAGCGAATTAATATACAAAAGAACGAATAAAAAATTAAACAAAACAAAAATTGGATGACTAAATGAAGAAGCGAGTGAACAATTGATTGATTGATTGATGGAAAAATGAATGAATGAATGATTGATAGACGGAAATTCGAATGAATGAGTGCATGAATGAATGCATGGCTGCTTGAGCCTGCGTGCTAAGGCTTCAAGAGACAATTTGCCACATCACTCATTCATTTAGAACAGGATGAAAAATATTTCTGTCTGCCCAAGTTATGATGATGATGATGATGTTTGATGATGATGATGATGTTTGATGATGATGATGATGTTTGATGATGTTGATGGTTTATAATAATGATGATGGTGATATTGGTGATGGTAATGATGATTTTTCATTATGATGATATGATGATGATGATGGTGATGATGAAGTTGATGATGATGGTGATACTTATTTGAGAATGATAATTATGATGATGATATTTGATGATGATGATGATAATGATGGAGACGGTGATGATGGTGATGATGACGACGACGATGATGAGCGGCGAGTAGAGAAACATGATGATGGGAGAGAAACATGATGATGGACGATTTGGGCATACAAAACAACGCACGGGCCAGTCGCTAAGGGACATTTGTCTTCAATAATAATAAAAATAATAACAAATAATAACTATAATAATAATATAAATAATAATAACAACAATAATTATTTTTATTTTAAAACAATTTTAATAACAACTCTGTCAAGTAAATAATCACCATCACCACCACCACCATTATCAAATGCTGTAGCTAAGGGGTGAGGGAACTAGAAGGATTATGAAGGGACTGCAGATTCCCCGAAAAGTTCAAAACTTAATAAGTCTTATGAGCGTCATAGAAATTAAACAAAAAATTAAACTATAGTTCAATGTTAAACGAAGGATACAAAACATGAATGACGAAATCTTTTTGTTACAGTTCAAGAAGGCGACTAATTTTTTAAAAATTGAAACGTTCTTACTTTTGCTTATAAAACAAAGCGGAAATTGTCCGTCTTTACAAGTTTTAATACAGGATTATTATTAATAGTTTTTGGTAACTAATTTGTAATTAGATTGACGCAATCAACAAGTATTTAGAAAAAAATTAGCTTATTTTCAATGTATGTTCAGTAACTTAAGTTAAAAAAACATTCCGAACTGGCTACTCCATCCCCTGATAACCAAAATCCTGACTACATCTTGACATAATCTTCACAGCATCATGACAATCATCATCATCTTCTTCATCATCATCATCTTCGTCATCATCATCATCTTCATCATCTTCATCATCATCGTCGTCATCATCGTCGTCATGACAGTCACATAACCTTCATCCGAATGACAAAGTTGGAATGTATCTTCCACCTCGTGATGACGTAAGATGACGAAGATCTGAACGTCATCGCTGACGTCATCGCCGTTGCGTCACGTGACACCATCGATGATGATGATGATGATGTCGATGATGATCGTGGGGGCGATGATAATGATGATGGTGATGATAATGATGATGATGATGATGATGATGGTGATGATAATGATGATGATGATGGTGAGGATGGTGGTGATGACCTCACCAGTTGGAATGAAAATAACAAAAACGAAATAAACATCGTTGAAAAAGAAGAAGGCCCTTTAGGAAAATTTCTACCCCACCGATAAGATGATGATGACGACGATGATGATAATGATGATGACGATGACGATGATGATGACGATGATGATAAAGATGGTAATGTTGGTGATAATGAAGGCAAAGATGATGATAGCAATGATGATGATGATAACGCTGATGACGATGATGATGACGATGTAGATGAGGAATTTTGAGATAATTTACTTGGTAATGAATTATACATGGATGACGATTTCATCAGCTCCGACGAAGACGACGATGTTGATGAAGAAATTGATGATGGTAATGAGGATGAAGATGATGATGACGTCAGAATTGATGATGATGATGACGTCAGAATTGATGGTGATGATGATGACGTCAGAATTGATGATGATGATACTGATAAACATTTTGGTGATAACGTTTCTGAGAGCTTTATACAAGACAATATAGATTTAGCTGACTGCAGTGGTGATGATAGTAATAATAATGATGATGACGACGATGATGAAGAAGAAGAGGAAGATGACGAAGATGATGATGATGGGGTTGATGTCGATGATGATGCTGATCTCTGCTGTGATAATAATGGTAGTAATGTCGCCAGGACTTCGATTTTCGACTGCGTGAATTTAAACAATTTGTGGAGTTTATTTGTCATTGAGATGT
>NW_008704216.1:118177-194598 GCF_000326865.2 Helobdella robusta | reverse complement strand
GACTATATTGATAACGATGATGACGATGGTGATGATGACGATGGTGATGATGATGATGACGATGGTGATGATGATGATGGTGATGATGACGATGTTGATGATGACGATGTTGATGATGATGTTGATGATGATGATGACGATGGTGATGATGATGATAAGTATAGAATGCAAACCTCGTTTCATTCGACACATAACGAGATTTCGCTCGCCAACTCAAGCATACCGTGAACGACTGAATGAAGCAGAGAACGAGTGAATGAAAGGACAGATGAATGAGTGGTGGAAAAAAAAAAGGAATGATTCAATAAGAAGATATATAAAAAGGTATTGGTGAATGGGTGAATGAATGAATGAATGAATGAATGAATGAATGAATGAATGAATGAATGAATGAATGAATGAATGAATGAATGAATGAATGAATGAATGAATGAATGAATGAATGAATGAATGAATGAATGAATGAATGAATGAATGAATGAATGAATGAATGAATGAATGAATGAATGAATGAACTAACGAACGAACGAATGAATGAATGAATGAACTAACGAACGAACGAACAAACGAATGAGTGAATAAATGAACGCACGAACAAAGGAACAAACGAACGAATAATTAAATGAATGAATGAATGAATGAATGAAAGTTGTAGTGTAAAAATAACATGTGAATGAATGAATAAATAATTAAGTGAGTTAGCAGATGTAGTTGAATAGATAAATTAATGAAAAAATGAATGACTGGACGGACTAGACTAATAAATGAAAGAGTTTGAAAAAAAAACTACAAATTTTATTGGAATAGATTAAGGAATTAAACAAATAAAAAATAAATAAAGTAAAATTAATTTAATTATTTAAAGAAGTAAATGAGTGACATTAATCTTAACTCATAATGGCCAATAAAGAAGATCTACATTTCCGAAGAATAATGAAACGAAAAATTAAGCCCCTCGTATATCAAAGTATAATTGAATAAGTGAATGAATGATAGGATGAATGATTGAATAAATAAATGAATGAATGAATAAGTGAATGAAAGAAAAAATAAAGGAATGTGTGAATGTAGGAATGAATGGATGTTTAATTGTTTATGTGTGAGTGAATAAACAAACAAATGAATGAATGAACAAACGAATGAACAATTGAAACAAATGAACAAATGGATGAATAAAAAGATGACAGAACGAATGAGCGAGCGAATGAATGAATGAACCAGAAACGGAAGAAATTCTTCTCGATTGATTATGCATTACGTTTATGAAATTTGAAGGGTGTGTTTGTTCTCTATCATGTTTGTTTGTTTGTTTGTACGTATGTTTGTGTGTGTTTTGGACGTATTTGTTTGTTTATGTGTGTTTGTTAGTTCGTGCTTTTGTTTGTGTGTGTGTGTGTGTGTTTGTTTGTATGTGTGTTTGTATGTTTGTATTCATGTTTGTGTGTATGGTTATTTAATATTTTTTTTATAAGCTTTTTAATCATAGAAGAGTTTACACATATGGACACAAATTGACAATCACACACGCACACACACACACACACACACACACACACATACACACACACACACACATACACACACACACACTCACACACACATGGACACACACATACAAACAAACATACAACGTTATATAAATCTTTAAACATAAATGCAATCTTGTAAACTTTAAAAAAAAACAAAAACAGAAAAAAAAACTTCCAAAATTTTTCCAAACTCGACCCATACAACCTCAAACAAATTTTTCATACAAACTTGCACACCATTAAATCAATAAAGTAAAACCCACCTACACGCTAAAGTATCATTTAAGAGACACATGCACTCATACACACACACACACACACACACACACACACACACACACACACACACACACACACACACGCACACACATTATTTAATATTTTTGTATAAGCTTTTTAATCATAGAAGAGTTCACACATATGGACACAAATTGACAATCACACACACACACACAAACACACAAACACACATACTTTGTCACACCAAAATACATGCTACAACGCTATACTCTAACGCCGCGTTTTAAAATATACTAATTTTATTTCAAGGTGCATAATTACACGCCTAGTGGAACCGTTTGAAACCTTGAAAACAGAAAGAGAAAGAGAGAGAGAGAGAGAGAGAGAGTGAAAGAGAGATGGAAAGAAAGAGAGAAAAAAGAGGAATAGTGGAAGAGAAAAGAGAAAGAGAGACCGAGAAGAGACAGAAAGAAAGAGGTTAGAGAAAGAAAGAAAAAGAGAGAGAAAAAAAGAGAGAAAGAAAAAGAGAGAGGAAAAACATTTTTTTTGCCAAACATACTAACATAAAATGAATTTCAAGATCCGTCATTTTCTCCTTATCGATATAATTTGAAAGCAACAATTTTAATGCCAGAGCTGTTTCTTTTTTTTCAAAAATAATAATAAAATGATTATTATAATATTATTAATGATATAATTAATAATAACGCACAATTATAAAAACATAATTTATTTGTTTATTTGGTGAAATATAAAAAAGTAAGTTTTTTTAAAGAAAAGAAACATAATTAATCATAGCATGGGAATTTAAATAAAACTGAGAACGGATTTTAAAAACGTTAAAAATATTTAAACTTCAAAATTTTTAGTTGTGTGTGCGCGTGATTATGCGTGTGCTTGCATGTACGTGTTTATACACCTGTGTGTTTGTGTGTGTGTATGTGTGTGTTTGTGTGTGTGTGTGTATGTGTGTGTAGTGTGTGTGTGATATTTGAATGCATCTATGTAGTGTCTATAGGTGTGACTGTATGTGGACATATATGCGTGTGTGTGAGTGTGTGAGAGCTTTTTTCTGCCTTAATTAATTTAATTAATTTTCAAAAACATTCAATAATACACACCCGTAATTCCTTGAATTACGTTTACCTACGCACACATTGCAAGTTGTAGTTAAGGATCTCTTGGTATTCGAACAGGGTCATAGCAACATAAGAACCAGAAATTTTAGCCACTTGACCATTCCACCATCCATTGTGTTTGTTTGTATGTTTGTGTTTGTGTGTGTGTGTGTATGTGTGTGTGTGGGTGTGGGTGTGTGTGTTTGTGTGTGTGTGTGGTTCTGCATATTAAATTTCTGTGATGAAATATTCATTCGCGACAGATGCTAACGTGTTTACGATGAGTCTATTTCGTTTAATTTATCTAATTAATTTTTTAATTTTGATCAATTAATTTTTGATTGAGTAAAATGAAACTGTGGACAATTATGTGTGTGTGTAAATATATATGTATGTGTTGTGTATGTATGTATGTGAGTCTGTGTGTGTGTGCATGTGAGTATGTGTGTGTGTGTTTTGGCACGCGACAATTACTGCCACCAATACAATTACTACCAATTACTACTACTAATACTACTACCACAGATGCTTCAGTTACGACAGCCACAAATAAAATAACGACAGCTGCTATCGCCACTAACCATTACTACTTAATCTTAATATTATTACGTCTGCTACTACACCAACAAGTGGTAAAAATACTACACTGTAACTAGTTATTTACTACTATTATTATTATCATAATTATTATTATTGTATTATTATTATTTTTATATTATTATTTTTGTCGTTGTTGTTTTTAAAACTTTTATTATAAAATCTTCCTTTGTTTACGAGTATTTATTTATTCATCTGCTTTTCAAATGATTTTTCTTCGAACGAGCTTGAATTAATATTTGTCTTAATGATTTTACGTTTGCCACTACTACAACTGCTTCGGCTGCTGCTTCTACTACAACAACTACAACAACAACAACAACAACTACTACTACTACTATCAATAATAATAATAATAATAATAATAATAATAATAATAATAATAATAATAATAATAATAATAATAATAATAATAATAATAATAATAGTAATAACAATAATAATGATAATCAACAACTAACAAATGAATGAATGAACAAATCAGATTTCATATTAGATTCGCACACACACACAAACACACACAAACACACACACACATACAATCAAACAAACACCGAAATTCATATCGGAAATGGCATAAATGAATGATGGAATGAAAGAACGCGAATTGATGGCTGCATTAATGGATGAATGAAGAAATTTAATAACAAGTGAACGAATGAAAAAATCTGACTAATTAATCAATCGATACATGAATGCGTGTATAGAAATTGCATTTCTTAATATGACTGTTAGGTAAAAATGCGTCTGTCTTTGTATGTTCGTGTGTATGTTTGTATAGGTGGTTAAGTGTAAGCTTGTGTATGCCTACGTATGTGTGTGTAAAGATGTGTACGTGTGTGAGCTTGTGTGAGTGTGTTTGTTTAACTGTGTGTATGAGTTTGGGTGTTTGTTTGTGAATGTGTATATAATTGTGTGTGTGTGTGTTTGTTGGTTTGTTTTATGTGAGTGTGTATGAATGTGTATCAGAATACTTATATTTGTACGTAAGTGTATGCTTCTCTATGTTAGTGTTTGCGGTAGAAGTAAAAAAATTTTTAAAAAATAAAATAATAATATTTCTTACCTGTTTTGTTTAATCGCATCCGAGTTTTTTCTTTAAGTTTTTTGTATTCAAATCAAAATTTATAGGCAAAATGAAATTAACAAAAAAACAATTTTACCTAAATAACCAACAAAAACTACAAAACAAATATGAAAAAATGGCAAATAAAATGTATGCCGCTATCTTCGGTAAAGCTGCAGTCGGCATCACATCCGACCGTTGTTTTAAAACAGGAGATGGTCTTCTCAAGAAATGTCTGTATGTATGAATGCATGTATGCATGTATGTATGCATGTATGTTTGTATGTATGTATGTATGCATGTATGTTTGTATGTATGTATGTTTGTATGTATGTATGTGTGTATGTATGTATGTATGTGTGTATGTATGTATGTATGCATGTATGTTTGTATGTATGTATGTTTGTATGTATGTATGTGTGTATGTATGTATGTATGTATGTGTGTATGTATGTGTGTATGTATGTGTGTATGTATGTATGTATGTATATGTATGTGTGTACGTACGTACTTAAGGAAATATGCAAAATGATCAGCGTCAGATCAGGTGACAGCAGGGAACTGTTTTTCGCAACTAACCACATTTCGTGCTTGTTGCAGCGGTTCCTGCGTGTCTGTGTGCTTGAAAATATCCAACTGAATGCCGACATGTGCAATTAACGACAAATCAAAGTGTTAATCCATTTGTTACTTGATGTTTGACGGTTCAGTGTCACTCATCATGTTTTGGTTTTAACGTACGTACGTATGTATGTATGTATGAACCCGTTTTGATGAACAAGCCATGGTTAGGCATGCAATCGTTTCCGAGTTCAACTTTTATCTATGTCCCTGGTCTCGCACAGTCAGGTATCTAGCAGCTCCATCCAGAATGCAAAAGGAATTAAATTTTTGTAATAAAAGTGAAAGAGTTTGTTTTAAATAATTGCCTTCGTTAGGATCACCCGTTATATTAACTATTTTTCTTGTTAATTCGTTAATAAATAATGATGTGTGCTTATCTGTTGGTCCGAACGTTTCAATGCAAATGGGTTGAAATATTTTGCTTAAATTGTTTAATGAAACGTATTTTTCATTTTTGAAATCGGACGCTTTAAGGGCAGCAGTGCCCGCCTCAACTGAAGTGTAGCCGATATATCGGTCAGCCATAGTGTGGGGTAAGGTAACGTCCCAAGCCAGGGACCGTCCCTGAGCCCATGGAGTGATAGTGTAACCATCAGGCCTAAAGGCTCCTTCCTCTATCAAACCCATGGGTTCTTTTATAACCGGGATACCAGCCTTTTGAAAACATCGTACCAGGTATTCGTTGACAGCCGTATGTCTGGCTTGTCTTCCAGGACCCAGACGACAAGAAAGGCTATGGTATCCAAGTTCATCAACCCTTGCCCCACATGCGCATTCGTATTCGGTGACGATCTGGGCTCCGAGTCTCAAACCAAGGCTCACGCGAACACAGGAGTCATCCAATCTAGTGCCGCAGGAGGTGTTGGGTAGCGCTCTCAACCAGGCGGAGCCCAACTCACTTTTGACAGCCATAATTCTAGCCTTGTCAAAAGTAGAGCCATTCAGTTGCAGCCATCGATCAACTGATCTATTAAGACAGGGGGCGATCCAGTGTTTTTGCGAGGGGTTTTCGAGCGCAACCACATCTCCGTTGGTGGCGCGCCACATGTCGTATACTTGCATTCTGAAGTTATCGACATAAATCCCATCCCTCGGCAACATCAGATCCTGGAGGGCCACCGTGGCAGCAGCAGAAGCCAAAAAGGCAGAAGGTGCCAGCTCAGCCGCGGAACCCAAACCCAGGCCACCAACACATATAGGCAGCGTCCCCTGCAACCAATTTTTTTGATCGAGTTTTATGTTGAAGATGGACTGGAATGCGTCACGGAGGTGATCGTCAAAACTATTGAGGATCGAAACATCCAAACATGTTCTCAAAAAATAAACAAGACGAGGCAAAAAAGCAGCTTGTAATAGAAGGACCATTGCATCATGTTTATTGATGATATTTAGCCTTTGGGTGATAAGTTTAAAATTTTCAAATTTTTTAGCTATGGATATGTTTTGGCTTTCACCAGGAAAAATTATTGAGCCTAGAAAATCGATCTAGTTTTTTTCAAGGATTTTAATTGGATGTTTAATGTTAAGTGTAATAGGTTTGTTCATATACAACTCGCATTTTTCAAAATTAAGTTTTAAACCTATGTTTTTTTCTGAATTTATAATAGTATTAAGGTCGTTCAAAACGGACTCGACATCACCTCCCAATGAAATGTCGTCTAGGTAGGCAACAACAAATTTGGATTTTAGTGTTTTAATTAGTGGGTCAACAGAGAGTGCAAAAAGAAGGGGGCCCAGAGGATCTCCCTGCTGAACACCCTCAGCTGACAGGATCCTAGTGTCGCCGAAGGACAGGAAAGAAGGCGAGTCATAAGCCGAATAACAAAAATTGAAAATCTCCGGCAGAATAGATTTGGCGCAGTTCAACATATGGTTGCGTTTTAGAGTATTAAAAGCGTTGGAAAAATCCAATTTGAGCAAACACTGGCCATCACGCGTGCCATCCAAAAATCGTCTCACTGCATGTACCGCTCCCTCTGCCCCACCACTGACGCCGACACCCACCTGTTGTGGCTGTAAAATTGGAACCACTCTGTCTTTGACGGCTAACATGGCGCATTTTGCGGCCAAGCGCCTCCACACACACCCGACTGCTATGGGTCTGATCCCGCCGCATTTTTTCGATAGGGCCACCAGCCTTCCGCCAAAAAAGTATGGGGCCACATCAGGTGGGCAATCACCATTTAAGATCATGTTGATAAATGCAGTGATTGAGTTGATGAGATCAATCGAATCTGTTTTTGAAGATGTGAGGTCTTTGAGATGCTCCGGCGTAAGGCCGTCACTGCCACCTGATGTTCCCTTTGGGAAAGTTTTTAAACAAACCAGTACTTGTTGAGATGTAACGCACAAGCTTGAACTTTCTTTGGAGGGACTTTGCTGTTTGTTGTTGGGTGCGGTGGGATGTTTAGACTTTAGAGCACGTATAGTCTCTTCAGTATCAGGTGCCACGGTGTCCGTTGATGACAGAAGCTGCATTGCATTTTTTATGTTTCCTTTTTCGATCTTAGACTTTACCGAAGATATCAACTTAGATTCGGCTGATTTCTTATTCTCCAATTTATTAACAAATTCCAAGCAGTCAGCCATCTTCTCGACGGATTGTCCGCCAAAATTGTCAATCCTCTGGTTGATTAGTCCAGTTGGATTATGACGTCTACCGCCGCGGTGACTTTTCCTCAAGATCATTGCTGGTAAAAAGAGCAATTTGAGCCAACTGATTGAAATAGAGGGTTTATCAATAATTTCCCTTACCACTTTAGCCAGCGTCTGACCAAATTTTGTTCTTGAATGTTTGGGAATGTGATCCATTAAACAAAAACTAGCAGATTTTCTGAAAAACCTCTCTGCCATGTCGATTTTAGAAACCTGTTGCGGTGCAGCACTGCTGATCGAGACGTTGCCGACGGCATTGGCGGCAGGGGCGCAACCGGAAACGTTTCCCAATGACGCGCGTTTTGACCCGGTCTTGGGCTTCGCCAGGGAACCGGAACATTCTGAACCTTTAACCTTTCCTCCATGCCTAACCAATGCGCCATCGGGACGCAAGCGAAAATGTTTGGAACATACGTGACAACGAGTGAGAGTGCTAGAACCAGAAGAGGAGCTCTGGCTAGAAGCCATAGGAATACAATAAAACCAATGGAGAATACAAAAAAAAACTACTACCAACGACAACTGTGACTGAAGTGAAGTGCAACGATGGGACAACAAAGGATGGCTGCAATAAGCGCTGGCCGAGAGGAAGTAACACAAACCCACTTGAGGGTATAACGGAAATGTGCTCTGGAGGGCCCGCTAGTGAACGGTGCTGAAGCACACAAAAAAAGAAGACATATATACACACAGATACATATATATACACTAGTATTTGGTTGTGATTAATTATTATTGATGAATGATTAGCTGAAAATAGATGCCTATATATATATACATATATACATACATGCACTAGTATTTGGTGGTAATTGATTGCTATTGATGAACGATTAAATGAAGTGATGAATTATGATGAATTAACTAAATTGGTGATTATGGCTAGTTTTTGGTATTGATTGAATATTATTGATGATCGACTAGATGAGAATACGTACATATATGCAAATGCATAAATGCACCTGCACATATGTATATACCGGCTTATACTAGGAGAAGTAAATACTTAGTTAGTTTTTTTGTTTTGTTTTGTTTTGTTTATGTTTAGTTTTTTTTTCTGTAAAAATTAGTGGAAACCGCGTGCAAGTGTGCAACTGTATACCAGTGTACGGGAGTAAGAACTTGAAATTACGAAATTTGCTGTTGTACGAATAAATTAAGTTGGTATACAAATATGCTGTCACATAGTTTAGATTATATTTGAAAAAATGAATGACTGAATGAGTGAATGAATGAATGAATTTCCTAGATGATTTATTAAAATGAATTTATGTTGGGATTTAGTGTAAAATATAAACACAAAAAAATAAACGTCGTTTAACTTAAGGTATGCAGGTGAAATGAGAAAAAAAAATTTTGCAGTACAATTGTAAAATGAATATAAGTGAATTAAAAGTGAGAAACGCTTAATATAAGACCAATATTATTAGAAGAATAACGAAAAACAAGATACAAAATTGTAAAATCAAAGTTAGGTTAAAACCAAGTGATAGTGTAATAAATAAATACCTAATTTTAAACTTTATTTTAAGAATTCAAAAACTAACCAGTCTGTGCGAGACCAACATACAAAAAATGTTGTATGTATGTATGTATGTATGTATGTATGTATGTAGGTTTGTATAAATATATGTATGTATGTATGAATGTATGTTTGTATGTATGTTTGTCATACACACCTACATACCCCAACACACACACACATACAAACAATACAATACAAAAAATACAACAACAACATAAAAACGGAGAACTATTTATAAATCATAGAACCCTCCACGCATCACTACATACAAACGACCTAAACATAAAAACACATATACAATACATAAACGTTTAACATTTCATAAATGCATACAAACAAAATTAACGATACTATTGTCTTTTGGTGGGAATATTTACTCAATTTTATATTTTCTATAATTCAATAAGTATTAATTCTCTATTTGACATAAGTCTTAACGACAAAGTGTTAATGTATAAATAATGAAAGAATGTAAAGGATACACATTGAAACTGTGTGTATGTGTTGATATGCCATTTTCTGTTACATGTTATAGATATTTCAGTATAAGCTAGAGTTAGAGTTAGAGAATAGTTTTATTTACTGACAGTAAACTTGTGAAAGACATGTCAAAATAATCACCATTTATCTTTTGGCAAAACTAGTTTCAGTTGTTTTTTGGTTGCCTACTGAACTTCCACATCTCAAAATAGCCCCCCAAGACATAGAAACTCATCTCAACTTGTTTTAAATTTGGCGGTTCAGACGATAGTTGTGTGATGTGTATTTCATTTTTAAACACTAACTAACGAATGTGTTTGTCGTGGGTGAAATAATTGTTCAGCTACTGTGTAGCAACGATTAAAAAATACAATAGTAATGGTTGGTGTGGGATTTGCCGGTAAAACTTTTAAAAATGAGTATTGAAATTGGTGTTGGCAATACATTTTGAAGCCGGTATTGGTATAGGTATTGGCAATACAGTTAACAACACTGCTTAATATGAATGTATTTGTGTGTGCGTGTCTGTGCGTGTATGTGTGTGTTGTGTGCGTGTGTGTTGTGTGTGCGTGTATGTGTGTGTTGTGGGTGTGTGTTTTTCGCGAAAATGTAATAAATGTTTATGACCATAAAGGACGCTTAACATTAACGTTTAAAAACTTCTCCACATGCATGTTCTGTAGCATAATCTGCGGAGCACTGAATAAAAATTTTACATTCATATCTGGGAGTCTATTATATTTTTATATCCCCTTATCTTTTTACGTCTTCATGTTTCTTTTTTTTTTTGGTGAATTTTTTCATATTTTTTTTGTTTTGTTGTTTTAATTTTTTTTATTGTCTTCCGTCATTTCATCGACTCTTTCTCTCTCTCTATCTCTCTCTCTCTTTCTTTCTCTCCTTCTTATTCTTTCTCACTCTATTTCGTTTTTATTTTTTATTATTTACTTGTTTATTTGTTTGTTTGTTTATTTATTCATTTATTTATTTGTCTTTCACTCTTTCGCTTTCTCTCTCTCTCTCTCTCTCTCTCTCTCTTTCTACCGTGATGCATAATGTTGAGTTTTTAGTTCTCCACACAAATTCCTTCCTTCCATTATTCTGCACTCTCCCTCTCTCGACTTTCCCTTGAGTGCAAAAAACTGCAATGAAAGGAACGATGAAGATGACGATGATGATGACGACTATGATGACGATGATGACAGGTACTACTTTTACATTACCTGCTTTTACTAATATTTACTGATGCTCAAGTAAAAGTAGCAGCAGCAGTAGTAATAACAGTAGTAGCGGTAGTAACGATAGCTGCATTAGCAGCTAATTGACAGTTGTAGCTCTTGTAGTAACGACACCAGACACTGCGGACGCCAGCATTCCATTGCGGCGGTCGTGCATTTTCTACATTGTTTCCCGCCGAAATTTACGTCTGGCAGACGACAATACATCAGGCGCATGTCATGTTTGCTCACGTTCGTTAGTTTGTTGTATGTCTTGTTGTTTGTTCGTCTGTTTGTTTGTTTGTTTGTTTGTGTGAGTGTTTGTTTGACTGATTGTATGTACGTATGTATTTATCTTTTTCTGTTTATGTTTGATAAGATGAACAACATCTTATAACATTTGTGTTTTCATTTTGTGATTGTTTCTATTAAAATGTTTTATTTGAAGATAGATATAGATAGTTATATACCTATTTGTATTTACATACATCTGTATATATGCATGATAGTATGTTTTTATGTTTGCATGAATGTATGTTTGTGTATGTATGGCTGTATGTTCTTGTATGTTTTGCTGTATGTTTGTGTATGTATGGCTGTATGTTTTTGTAAGTATGTTTGCATGTTTTATTATGTATGTCTATATGTTTTTGTATGTATATCTGTGTAAATAAGCATAGTAGTGTGTTTTTATTTTGCATGAAATTGTGTTTCTACATGTATGGCTGTATGTTTTTGCATGTATGTCTGTATGTTTGTGTTTGTGTTTGGCTGTATGTGGGGCTTAATGTGTAGGATAAAATTTTGTCTCCGCATGTTCAGCAAATACATCGTCAATGCATCACTGTCGACCTTAATAAGTTAGAAAAACAATCACATAGCGTCAACATCTAAATCAGCAACAAAAATAACAACAACAACAACATCATCATCAAAAACAACAATATTAACATTAACAACAACAACAACATAACAACAACACTCATATCATTAAAAACAGCGATTCATTCTAGCTCCACCATAAAACACATTATTACATTACCCTACCATCTTCCTTCCAAAAAATTGGCGTCATAATTAACAGAGAAAAAACTCAAAGGAAACAATGCAAGATGAAAAAAAAGAAACACAAAAATTTTTTTAATTACTCAGATTTAACATAAACAACAACAACAAACATAAACAACAACAAACAGAAACAACAGAAACGTAATTAATAACAACATAAACAACAACATAAGCCCAGCAATTCAACTATTACATTATTTACATATTACACTATTACATCAAACAATAAGAACACACATCAACAAAGGCAAATATAAACAGAATGAACATGAAACAAGTTGAAACCTCAGAAACAATCAAATGTTACACACATACATACAAACATTTAAACAGACAAACATACTAAACAAACAAACAATCTGCAGCATAAGCAAAACCCCAAACAACAATTACGACACTTTAATTGCTCTACATATCTTCAAATAAAACCCCACTTAACTTAAATATTTAAATTATTATTCTTCCCACATACACACACACACATACACACACAAACACACACACACAAACACACACATACAAAAAATTGTGAAAATAATTAAGATAGCGTAGATTTGACAACAGCAGCAGTGAAGCAGTAAAATTGAATAATGACAAAATAACATCAATTAACGACACAAATAGAGGTGAGCGAGAACTGAAATTTGTTCCCAGTTCCCTCACATTTCTTCCTCATTCTCGATTCTTTCCCGAACTCCAATTTATGACAACTTTCCCGAAAATTTCAATTCCCTATTTTTTTTAACTCTTTCCCGCCTATTTCCCTCCTGTTCCCCATTTACAAAATTTTTAAACACAAAACACCATTTAAAAAAAAATGCAGATTCACTTCGGTACGGCGGTTCTCATACTCACCTCAAGTCTTGAGATCCGCTCTGAACTTCGTAAGTGATTGAAAAGTAGTCAGAGAAGGATGTAGAAAGTTCCAGAGAAAAGGGCCAAAAAAAGTGATTGAAAAGTAGTCAGAGAAGGATGTAGAAAGTTCCAGAGAAAAGGGCCAAAAAAAGTGATTGAAAAGTAGTCAGAGAAGGATGTAGAAAGTTCCAGAGAAAAGGGCCAAAAAAAGCAAAGGCCGATTTAGCAAAAGAGCGTTTAACACGAGTTAACAAGATGTGAGAACAAGAAGACGATCGTAAACCGGGGCGTTTAGGTTCATTTAATATATTTGATAAGTACTTAGGAAAGAATTTAGATTGAAACTTAAATATTAAGTGCAAAACTTTATAAATTATTCTATATATTTTATTTGAATTGGAGAAGTAATTTATTTGGGGTTGTGATCTGAAGAAAAAGAAATTTATTAGACGGATGATCGTGTTATGGTTTGGAAAATTTGAATTAGAAAATTTTTTTTATTTTGTTTAATATTATTATTATCTAATTATTCAAATTTATTATCATTATTATTCTATTATTATTTCGTAATAAAGTATTATTTTATAATAAAACAAATTAAAATTAATTGTGATAAATTGATTGGTCGGCGTGGTAGAGTAGATGTTTTAGGTGCCTGGCACACACGACGTGTGTGAGGCCTTGATTCACGTTTATATAAACACATACACTGTGTGTTTGTGTGTTTGTGCTCTCTGTTGATACATCTAAGAACCACCTACCGAGTAACCAAATGTAGAAGTATGTTTAAAATATAAATGTAATACATCACCAACTTTTTGCAAATGCCTAATCCTTAGACCAGATGATTAATTTCAAGTGAATAAACATCGAAAAGCATGAACCGTATAAACCACACACACAGACGCAAAAACGCACACACACACACAAACAAACACACTCACAAACAAACACACACACACAACCATATACATACATACATATTACATAGTGTATATTAAAGTATGACTGATGTCATAATACAGTGATAAGAACAAGAAAGCAATGACGTAGAACGAGTTGTTCAATGGCGCGTTGCGACAATAATTCAAGATAGTTTAAAAAAGAAATCGTATATCATTTTGTTGTTTGTAACTGTTGTGTCTTTGTCGGCCATTTTGTTTGTGTTGTTGGTCGGCCATTTTGTTTGTGTCGTTGGTTGAAAGGTCATACAAAGCACATACACATTTTCTTTTAGGCATGGTTAAGTTTTATTTAAACTGATTTTCAAGTTTCGACTTTAAAGTAAAGTCGAAGTCTTCTGGTAAAAACGTGTTTTTAATATAATATTGTCAACAATAAAGAATAAATTGATCCAAGAATAAACTGACATACATACGCACACACACGCACACAAACATATATTATACATTCTAAAATACACACAAAGATGTTTAAACTACAAATACAAATGCGAATAAAAATACGAACAATTAAGTAAGGCATGAAGTACTGAAAATGTTTATCAAATACAATTCTAAACTAATAAACAACGAATATGCTAATCGCTAGTATAGCCTGACATTATAATTTAGGGGGTTCATGAGAACTTTTTCACTGAGGAGTGCTTAGGTTTCACAAGGCTTTCACATTCCTAGGACACCTCTGATGTTAATATGGAAATCCAATGCTAAAAAATACGATGCATTACAGTTTAGTAACGTAATGTTAGTCTAGTTGCAGTTAGCAATCCTTGTATATGAATGTAGATATGTGAAGTATTTTAATAAGTATAAATTAGAATAAATTGTAAAATAAATTTTTTCATTAGTGAATAACAAATTGTAAAGTTGAATTGCTAGCTAAGATAACCTTTGCAAAAATATTTTTTAACGATTCATTTTTCAAATAAGACATTTCGGTGTGTTATTTTAAAGAATAAAATGAGTTTCAAGTTATTTTAAAATACTAAAAACGAGTAAATTTATAAATTATTTTTTTAAGAATGATAATCTCATCAATCTTTCTATAGCAATATGTCAGTACCGTCATCAAAGACAGCTCTTCACTCATCTGAAATCATCATCGTATTCATCATTATCGTCATAACTAATGTTAAAACCATCATCACCATCATCATCTTCTTCTTCATCATCATCATCTTCTCTGATGATAGCATTCTCATTGTTATCATTATCGTTATTAAGATTATTCTTATTGATATCATAAATGTTATAATTTGTATCATCATCGTCGTCATCATCACCATCGTCGTCATCGTCATCAGCATCATTCATATTTGCATTATCATCATCACCATCATCATCATAATAAGATTTATTGTTGTTGCTATTATAATAATAATGAATAATGTTACTAGCAGTAGCAGTAGTAGTAGCTATAGTAGTAGTAGTAGTAGTAGAAGTAGTGGTAATAGCAGTAATAGCAGTAGTAGTAGTAATAGTAGTAGAAATAGTAGTAATAGTAGTAGTAGTAGCAGCAGTAGTAGTAGTAGCAGTATTAGTAGTAGCAGTAGTAGTAGCTGTAGTAGTAGTAGTAGAAGTAGTGGTAGTAGTAGTAGTAATAGTAGTAGTAGAAGAAGTAGTGGTAGTAGTAGTAGCAGAAGTAGTAGTAGTAGTAGCAGTATTAGTAGTAGCAGAAGCAATAATAGCAGAAGCAGCAGTAATAATAGTAGCAGCAGCAGAAGGAGTTTTAATAATTTTAACATTATTATTCACAAAATTTTTATTATTATTATTATTATTATTATTATTACTATTAGCGTTGTAACTGCTCATGTATTTTCTACGACTAATCACATTTTTATTATTATTACTATTATATCTGCTTCTATTTACAATGAAATTATTATTATTACTATTGTTATTCTTGTTATTATCATAATAATAATTATTATTATTATTAATATTATTGTTATTATTATTATTATTGCTGTTCCTTTTAACAGCAGCAGTAGTATTAGTAGTAGTAGAAGAAAATTTTACACCTCCCTCGTTATACCCTTGTGCCATAAGAACTCTATCGCCACCATAGCTGGAACTATTTTCGGAGCAGCTAGATTTGAACCATCTAGAGGCAAACTTTTCAAAAAGCCTCCTAGCTTCAGGTTGAAACTTGTTGAGATGCGCGTCAGAGATAATTTGGGATATAGTTCCACAGTTGCTCACTTGTTTGTTGCTGTTTCTCTTGAAGCGAATGTCGCTACTGCTGTAGTCCGAGGCCTCGTCTGGCGATAGCTGGCTGGCGCAATTTCTCCATATGCTGGCGTTGTTTTCTGTGGGTTTGTGTGTTTTTGAGTGTGTGTGTGTGTGTTTGTGTGTGTGAGTGTGTGTGGGTTTATGAATGTGTGTGCTTTTTTTTGTGGGTGGTTGTAATTTTTCTGGTGAAATTTTATTCTCAAACAATTATTCAAATTTTAAAATTCATTCGCCATGAAATGTGAAACGCGAGCTAAAAAAATTTCTTTTGCTCACAGAAACGCTATCAATTGATGATATTTTTTTAGAGAATAATTTAACCTGCATGAAACAAAAAATAAAGATGGCAGCCAACTGGACACCCCTTCAACTGGACTCGTCCGAAGCACTCCATGCTGTTTATGTTCATCAAGTCTGCCGATGACGTCACCGTTCCGTAGCAGTTACCACACATTACGTAGGGCAAGAACCGCGGTGACGGCGAGGATGACGATGATGAGGAGGAAGAAGAGGAAGAGAAAGATGGTAATGAAGATGATAAAGAAGGAGATGGAGATGGAGAGGATGAAGATGGTAGAAATGTCTCCACTCGTGCAGATGGAGTTACCGTATTAGCCGCTGTAAAATCTGTGTGGAGATTTTAGAATAAATTTATTAGTATGATATTTTGGATACTGTATCTAAGTATAATTTCAAGTTTACAATCAAGATACTATCAATTGCCAGTTGGTTTTGGATATCATTTGTTGATACTCAATTGTTGATTTCTTAATATTTTAAATATTCAAAATTAACATCGTTATCGTTTTCATCATCATCATCTCTTTTAACTTTATAAATTTTATAATTATCACCATTGTTATCTTCATCTTTATCATCGTCACCATCATCATTGTCGTCGTCGTCAATTGAATCATTGCATAAATTATTATAATTACCCCTCTTACTCCTTAGAACCTTGACAGTATTACGTTGGTAAATAAACACCACTTCGTGCGATAAACAGTGCTTCCAATCTCTGAGGTCTTCGTCTATGTTATTTGGATTGGAATGATTACAAATAAGTGATGACAAATTTTAGGATGATAATGGATTAATTAGTGAAAACGGTTAATGATTTTATAATATAGTAAATTTATTAACCAGCCAAAAAGCCAACCAATCAATCAATCACCCAAACAACCAACCAGACAGCCAGCCAACAAATCAACTAATCAACCAACCATCCAACTAACCAGCCAACCAACCAACCAACCAACCAACCAACCAACCAGCCAGCCAACCAACCAACCAACCAATCTTATCAATCTCTTGAACGACAGCCACGTGATCGCACTGCTTCGAGCATTCCTCCTCATTCAACTTGCTGTAAACTTTGAAAGCCCTGCAGAGGACACAGTCCCTCTTCTCGTCACAAGCCGTCGGACACGTCTGCTCGGTCATTTTTTATCATCATCATCATCATCATCATCATTACCTTCACCATCACTATCACCATTGTCGTCATCATCACCACCAATCATCATCATCATCATCACCAATCATCATCAACATCGTCGTCATCATCATCATCACGACTGCCATTTTCACTATCATCCCACCACCACCACCACCACCATCATCACCATCAGACGTCATCATGACCAACATTGTTTGTTGATAAGGTTTTTTGACCTTGACTTATGATCATGTGACTTGGGCAGTTGCTGTTGAAGATGAAGTCAATGCATCTCGCTTCATCATCGTATGGCTGAGAATTAAATTGAATTAACCTAATTTCAATAAATTTATTATTAATCGTTAATAAAAAAAAGTTTTTACCTTATAATAAATTAATTTGTGAATAATATATGTAGGATACTTTACCCGAATGAGATTTGCAAATTTGAATTTGAGAATTTTATTAAAATGTCTTCGATTGAATATGTGACAAAATTTATAAAATAATTCTTTTCAGTTAATCAGTCAGTCAATCAGACAATCAATTAATCAATTTTAAAGATTTTCAGTTGGCATATCAATCAATCAACATATCAGTAAATCATTGAATCAATCAACAAATAAACAAACAAATCAACCAATTAATTAACAAACCAATCAGTCAATCAGTCAAAAGCCAACCAACCAACTAACTAACCAACCAACCATCCAACCAACCAACCAACCAACCAATCATCCAATGAATCAGTCAAGTAGGCTAAAATAATCCATTAAGACGGTTAAAAAAATTTTTATCTATAACGAAACAGCAAATCGAATAACAACTCAACATGTGTGCGTGCCTCGTCAATCAATCATTCACTCAAAACCATTTAGCATCGGCTCAAACTGATGCAGTGGTCTCTTTAAGCGGAGAGCAGATAAGGATAAATACCACCACCACCATCATCGTCATCATCATCTTTAACATCATTATCACCATCGTTGTCATCGTCGCATTATCATTAGCTTCATCATTAATATTGTCATCGTCATCATCATCAGCGTCCCTTGTGACGTATTTTCTGGTATTTCCGGGTTTTGCCCCTACCTTGGCTGGAGATTTCCAGATCTCCATCAAAATTGTTATCATCATCATCATCATTATCATCATCATCATCATCATCATTATCATCATCATCATCATTATCATCATCATCATCATCATCATTATCATCATCAGCATCATCATTATTATCATCATCAATGTCCTCATCATCATCGTTACCCTCACCATCTTGTAATCGTCATCATTTACCAGCACCACCATTGTCATCATCATCATCGACACAATCATACAAACAGACACACACACACACACACACACACACATTTAAATAACACCCGACATTAAATGAATTAAGTTTAAACTTGTAAACCGATAAGCCCAAGCTATTAAGACTACCGCCATCATTCATCATTTTACACACACACGCTCACACACACACGCACACATACAAAGACACGTACATACAAAACACACATACACAGACACACTGAAATATATACATGTTTATATATATATATGTATACAATTTGTTTGTTTGTTTGTGTGTGTTTATTTGTGTGTTAATGTGTGTGTGTGTGTGGTGTGTGTGTGTGTGGTGTGCGTGTGTGGTGTGTGTGTGTGTGTGTGTGGCGTGTGTAGGCCAACGTTCAGTAATAAAATTAGGAAAAGTAATGACGCCGTTGATTTGTGATGTTAACTGCAATCTTCAAACTATACAATAAATCATTTGAAATATGAGAGCAATCAAACAACCATCTAACCAACTAATCAACTAACCAACCGACCAACTTATCAACAAACCATCCAACTAACCAGTTAGCCAACCAACCAACCAACAAACCAACCAATCAATCAACCAGCTAACCAACCACTAAAACAACCAACTATCCAACCAACTACCAACCAGCAAACCAACCAACCAACCAACCAACCAACTAACCAACCAACCAACCAACCAGCCAACCCACCAACCAACCAACCAAACAAACCAACTAACCAACCAATCAACCAACCAACCAGCCAACCAACCAGCCAACCAACCAGTCAGCCAGCCAACCAACCAACCAGCCAGCCGACCAACCAGCCAGCCGACCAACCCACAAACCTCATGACTGCACCAGCCACACGACGATCCAGCCGCCAAACAGTCGTCACACGTCCTATGCCGTAAGCAGCTTTCTGCTTTTATATATAATTAAAAATAATTTTAATATAAATACTATAATAAAATAATAATAATATCATTTGTATTTATGAGTTTATATAAATGTTACTTCATAGTTAACAGATTCATTATTTCAGCAATTTTCTATACTTGTTTCGAGAAATTTGAAATAAAATCTATTAAAAGTCTAAATAAATGTGTATAAAGTAGAAATAATTTTTGGGGAAACTCTTAAAAATGAGAAAAATATAACCTACCAGCCACTGGTGAGGTTGCGACTAGAACGCCATTGGTCCACAAAAAGATAACGACTAGTGCAGCGAGAGATAACAAAAAATTATTTCTATCAATGCTCATAAAAAGTAACATTTTAGAAATAATATTTAATTGATACTTTAATAATTAATATTAGATTAAATTTTTTTAAATAAAACTAGAGATTAAGAAGTATTGCCTGTACATATGGATGCGTATATATACATACACGTGTGCGTTCGTACGTACGTACGCCATCATCATCATCTTCTTCATCATCATCGTCATCATCATCGTCATCATCATTAACATCATCATCAGTTTCATTTGGTTATTGTGGTCCAGTAAACTTAAATTATAAATCTTTCTATTCTTGACAGAAACGATAAATTTGAAAAAATTAACTCACCGATCAGACACATTTCGTCATCATAATAGACTGCGATTCAAAAAAACTTTTCAAGAACGATTAAAACCACTAACTTTCGCCAAAACTAGCACAACTCTTTGCAATTTCGGTATCAATGCCGGTTGAGAACATTAATTTTATTAGAAAAAATTTGTAAAAATGTGGAAAAAGCGATGTAAAAGATTGCTGAAACACAAATTGTTGCTCAATCAAGTCTAGGAAAAGCAATGAAAATAATTAAGGGCCTCCTCTTCTTCATCACTAACGACCTACCAAACTTCTACATCCAGCTCTGATGGTCCCGCCCCTGTGAAATCAACCCAGATTAGGGTAAAAGATCGAATTCGCAGAGTACACACTTGGGAGTGCCGCACTCCTCATCATTCCAGCCATCAGCATTCATCGCCACACAACTTGTTGATAGGTAGCCTGCATTTGGTTTACCGGATCTCCAAGCCGTGAACGTAAACTGGCGCTTGTCCGCTGCTTCAAACGATTGATGCAAGTATTTTTAAACTTTTAAAACTTTGTTGAATCAGGCTTTAGTGTATTTAACGTAATAATGAATAGCCAAAACTTTTCTCAGCGCTCAAATTTAAGAATTAGTGTAATTTAAAGTTAATTATCGAAACTATCATAATGATGCAGCATGTATGTGCTTTACATGCGTTGTTGAATCAAATACTGTTTCCAACTTCAAAAAGAATTTTGACTTATATATGGCCAACAAAGATTTTCTCTATGATAATAAAATTGATTTTGTTGCTTGACTGCTTTTTGTTGTCTTTTAATGCTATTTTGATATTGGCATATATAACTTAGGTTTAAGCCCATTATTTATTTATATTTGTTTATATGTATACGCGTTTCGCATTTATGAACTTGCTAACAAGGGTAAAAGTTCCAGAAGAATGGAGTTTTGGCGTATTGAATCCCGGACGTCCAGATGTCGAGGATATTGGGACAAGAGGGAAGAGCTGGAAAAATATAAATAATAATAATAATATAAATGATAATGATATTAAATAATAATAATAGTTTATCAGGTAGGTATTAAAAAAACTAAAATATTTAAACGAAGAATAAAAAATAAATAAATGTCAATTAACAACAATGTAAATTCTCGAAGATTGAAATCGTGAATGATTTTGCAAACTCGAATTAAATGATTAGTAAATGATTTACATGTAAATTCATTGACAAAAGACTTAATCTCACTGAATCCGTTGGTGACATGGAAAATATACTGCGTGACCGCTAGCATTTCGTAGCGGTCTTCCAGAGCCACAGAGTGAGACGAGAGTGTCTCATGGCAACGGTCTATAGCCGTGTTGTAGTCCAGCATCCTCGTGATCATTGAGTAGCACTTGTGCACCTCGACAATGTAGTCCAAATTCGCCGGACAATCTGTTTGCATTCAGTTTTTCTGAGTCGGTCTCAACGATTGGATTGAGGTATGAAGTGATTAGAATGTTTTATTTTCACTTTGTTTTGAGTATTTCCTTTAAATTTTTATTGTAGGCACACGTTTTCTTGGCATGTTAATTATTTGGTTCAATTTTTACTCAAATCTGACATTTGCAAAATTACTTAAAAATCATTTATATATTTTTCAAAATCAACTCTAGTGCTAAAAATCAAGCTCATCTAAGCCAAACGAGGTACAAGCAAATTCGTGTGCATGCATTCTTATTTTAAAATTTAGTGGCGGAAGCGTTTGAACCGAGTCAACAGACACTCCTACAGACTGAGCTAACAAGCCGCCTTGATAATAATAGTTTCGTGGAATTCTCCATTGCAAAATGTTTTCCGTTAAATTTGTTATGCAAATTTAAGGGACCAATTGAAACATTTTATATTTAGCGTAAATTGACATAAGTTTTTTTTGGCAAATTCGCAGTTCAGTTTTTCATAAAAATTTCAATGTGCTTCGACAAAAAAAATGAGAACTGGAAGAAGATGGTTGCAGTTGTTTGTTTGTTTGTTTGCTAACCAAACAGAAGCGAAGAGAAAAATTTGTTTGCTTTCAATTTTTTCTGCAACCATGCCAGGTGAAATGTACATTTGAATAAAAAGTTTCTACTGGTTTTGGTGTGTGAGTATGTGTGTGTGTGTATGCATGCGTATGTGTGTGTGTGAGTGTGTGTTGTGTAGTGTGTGTGAGTGTGATAGCGTGTATGTGTTTGTATGTGCTGCCTGTGTCCCAGTGTAAGACAAGAATTGTTATTTAATTTAAGACTGTCAACTCAAAAATGGAAAAGTTTTAAATGACAAACTGCGACATGATGCTGAAATTTGCGTACATAATTGTAAGAATAAATCCTTATTAACTAGGAAAACTTCAAGTGTTAATTTTAAAAAAACTTCTAAAAAAATTTAAAAAAAACAAAAAACTAAAAAAATTAATTAGAAAAACTTCAAGTGTCAATTTAAAAAAAATTAATCGATAAATTCTTTAAATATCAAAGCAACAAAAAACATTATCTGACCATGGGTGAAGTAAGCTACACATCCTTCAGGAAGAGTGGAAATGTTGGTGACATTGTACCAGAAGTCAGTTCTTTTCGGGACACAGGAACAAGATGCCCCTGACGACATGAAGTTGATGCCTCTCAAGTTGCTCTTTGTGGTTTTCTGGGGAACAATTCCCAAATAAATGTAGGGAATCAGTAAGTTCTTTTATGCAATTTATAGTATAAAAATTTTTATCAAAATATAATTATGAGACCAAGCCATCAGGCACTCACAAAACATTTCACAAGACAATCCGCAGACGATCTGGCTTTCAGGTTTATGATCCCTGCCATTCTGTCGTCATAGCACACGCTGGCTCTCCCGCTGTCCCCCAGATAGCTGTATGCCCTCTTGTACACTACCCCATCACCATGACACCACCAAAATTTGACGTAGGTTATTATTGCAACTACCCAAAAGATTTCCATTAAAAAATACATGATTGGATTGAAGTTGGATATATTTAGAAATAATATTTGATAGGAATATCAAGTAAAAACAAACGGTACGCTGTGTTAATGTTAATATTTCATCAGAGAACCTCAACTGCAGTAAATTAAAATCCCTGCCAGAGTAACAAGAAAAACTAACGAAACCTATGATCACATGTATTTCTTGGTGAAATAAGAATAAATTTTGTTAAATTATAAAATTTTTTACAGTAACATTATTTCATATTTCGAAACATGCCAGAAAAATTTAATATAGTCATTCTAGCAACTTGAATTTATTCCGATTTGGAGCGTGCGGGAGTTTGCTTAATTGAGGAACCATGTTAAAGTTTTTATAACATTTCGACATTTGTTTGTAGCTAACAATGGAAGGTAGTTGGTTTGTCTTTATAAAATGAATTCGCACATGCACATAGCAACACATCGGTAGTTGTGTTTTTTGTTTGCTCACTCAATGGTCAAAAGTAGAAAAGTGATTTGTGTTGAAAAAAAAATAAGGTGAGTAGGGACGAAAGGAAACAGTCATTGGTGGGATTCTATCAGGGTTTAGAATGGGTTTCATTTAAGGAGGAGTGATATTAAAGTGATTTTATAAGCTAAAAGTATAAAAACTTCCATCTACACCGATTGGTTGAATATATGCATCTAGCGACTGAAAAGAATCTTTTAAATGAAATTAGATTTTTAACTTTAACAGCAATACAAACCATGCTAAAACCAACTGAACTCTGATTGGCTGACAAACTTTTTGACAAAAACCTAACCGTTAATGAAGAAAACAGACATGTGCAAAATAATTTTCATCAGAATGGACAAGATGTGAAATTTTCATCATTCTATTCATTTTTTAAATGGATATCATTCACATCATAAAATCACTAAATTAAAACATTAGACTCTTTGTTACATAAAAAGACAGTTTAGTAGCAGATGGCAAATCCAGGTCCAATTTCATACACCGACCTGTATAAACATACATCCAAAGATTTTAATCTGTATACACATACAACCAAAGATTTTTATCTGTATAAACATACAACCAAAGATTTTTTTAACCAAACTTTTCAAAAATTCGTTAGAATAAGGAAAATGTCGTTAATTTTAAATTCCAAGGCTCACGCCAACTGACCCGTCTGATCACCCCCTATAGTCCGGCATTAAGTAGTAAGTACAACCTCGAGATTCAAAATTAATCAAAGTTTTTTTGAATGATTTTAAGAAGTAAAACTCTGTTCAAATTTGTCTACGTCAACTTTAGCTGTTTAAAATTATTAATATGGGATATATGTGTATGAACGTTTTAAATCTATTTGCCCAGTGTGAAAATTTTCAATTCATTCATATTCTGTACTAAATTTCTCGTTTTTTTTTACGATAAATATCTGCAGTCATTTGCATAACGGTGACGTGTTGCTATGTTTACATACCAACGTTGCTCATTAATACATTTTTATCTTTAATATATGCGGTTCTGAAGACAAAAAAATGCCAAACACGAAATGATTTGAATGACAAGGCATGCAAAAATTGATTTTATACACTCAAGAGAAAAAATTTTGACAAGAGATTGTCTGTCAAAAACAGAAATTTTCATTTTTTTATTTGAAAATACACAAAAACGAAGTAAAATATATGGCAAAAAAATGTATTGCTAAATTTGTGTTTTGGCTTTCAAGAAGAAAATTTAATTAATAAAACTCTTATCATTCACATATTCTTGTAAAATTTCTTTTCAAATAAGCCTAGTAAGAACGATTAACCAAAGAAAGTTATTGAAATATCATACAGTCATCCCCTTTTAATTACGTTGTGGGTGTTTTATAATATAGATTTTGTCACACCACAAACCATTTTTAAGCTTCAAAATACCAAATCCATTTCACAAAACACACATCTGCCGAAATAACAATAACTGTCATCCCATGCGTTTGTATACACAATCATGTACTGTAGACAATTTGTGCTTCCTAGATACGCGTTCGGTTCGCCTCTGTTCCATGATTTGAAATTCATTGTTAGGTTGACACCTTAGTTTAAAATGAAATGCCAAGAGTAATTAACTGAAACTACAATGATTGGTGAGATAGCTCAGTCGGTAGAAGCGCCGTATCTCGGCCAGCTACGTTATGGCCTGGTTCGAACATTGTCTGCCCAAAACTCATTAACTATTATACGCTTTAAGAGTTGGCGGTTATCATCTCATAAGAATCCATTCTGCTGAGAAGTTATTATTTGAAAAATGAGCGTACAAACCAGGGTAGGGGCACCAATAGAACGGAGTGTCGGCAGATTCCTTCAAAAACTGCTTGCCCGATGTCCAAAATACATATCCTACGCTATATCCATAGAAACACATCGTCAAATCTTGCACCATGAACAACGTAGAAGTATAAATAAAACAAATTTATTGGCAGATTAGTTTGATAACTTGCTAAAAATTTAATTTCCAACAATGCAAAACATCCTCTTATAAGAAAGTTAAATATGAATTGGAAAACTTGAAAATGACCTTTGGTGCCAAAGAGCGCGTATTTGATGGTAGCAGTCATTTCATTTTGATCGTCAACGGTCAAGGAATGTGCTGACAGGTTGTTGCAGGTTAGCCGTGCTGCGTCCCATTCCATCAATTGGCCGATCATTTTGTAACATTTGTTCACTTCTACCACGTAATCAAAACTGGAAGGACAATCTGCTTCAAGTTGAAACAAATTGCAGTGAATAAATTTAGAGAATTATTTTTTTATTTAATTTTTTTATACTTGAATACCGTGCGTGAAAAAAGCCACACAGCCAGGAAGTTTGGAACCGTTGGTGACGTTGCACCAGACGTCAGTTAGTTTCGGAACACAGGAGCAAGATGCCACAGATGCCACGTAGTTGATGCCTCTCAAGTTGTTGTTCGTGGCAGACTGTGTAATGGCAAAACAAAAATGATCAATTCTATGCAACCGAAATTTGTTGACCGATTTAATATTCATTTCAAGTTTAACAAAGTTTAATTTACTAAATTTTGTTAAGCAAAGTATCGGATTAGCATTCGAAACTACTCACCGAACACTTAGCAATGCACTCCACCGATGAACTCGCTTCCAATCTCATTACATCTTCCATCATCTCGTCAAAACAAACTCCCACTTTCAAACCACCAACAGCCAAATAGCTGTAAGCCTTGTGGTATAATCTTCCACTTGTTTGGCACTCTATGGCTCCAACCATAACGCATGTTAATATAACTTGAAACATTTTGCCAATTACTAAAGAGCAAGACACAAGAGCGATTTTTGTAGACTTTATCTTGTCATGTACATGAACTTAGCTGCTAAATTTATGTCATAATAATTTCGAGTCTTACTTTATCTTTGCTTACATGAATTTTGAATGGCATATTTTGCTATTCATGCCTATGTAAACATGGAATTCTCGATTTTATTTTACCGTTTTTCTGAATAAAAAATCAAAAATTACAACAATATTATAAACTATTTCAAAAGATAGAAAACTTAAATTATTCTGGCATTTTCACTTCATCTCATATTATGGCGCCTTCTGATAAACAGTTACTTTTATACTTATCTGAGCAGTGCATGGCAATCAGTATGCTGAGTTATATGAATAGTAAACTTTCACTTTGTATCTATTGAAAACAGTAACTGTTTTATTGATCAAATAAATTCTCTTAGAACATTGACTAACAAAATACTTCCATGAAAATTCATTAGAAAGCAACATAAAAAGTTAGTTGGAAAGTAACATAGGCTTGGCAAAAAGTTTGGCGAAAATTGTGTTCTTGGCATGAAAAAAGAAAATTGTATGGAATAACTGCTATCATTTACATTTTCCTAACAAGCCAGTCTTCTAAAGAGCTCGTGCTTGTTCCCAGAAAATCGTTAGGTTCGCCATTGATCCAAGATTTGAAGTTCATTGTTAGGTTGACACCTAGGCTTGAAATGAAATGCCAAAAAATGAAACAAACTGAAATAACAATGATCGGTGAGTAAGCTCAGTCGGTAGAAGCGCCGTGTCTCGTGCAGTTACGCCATGGTCTGGTTCAAAATCAGTCTGTCCGAAACTCATTGACTGTTTGTTGTGGTGCCATTGTACCAGATGTCAGTTAGTTTCGGAACACAGGAGCAAGATGCCACAGACACCACGTAGTTGATGCCTCTCAAGCCTCGTGGTATAATCTTCCACTTGTTTGGCACTCTATGGCTTCAACTATTGCAGAAATTAATATAATTAGCCACATTTTTCAGTTAATTTTTATTGAGAAAAAATTGTTTTTTCAGAGATAAAGGCAGATAAAAGAAAGTTTTACGTCGAAATTTGGCAAAAAATGAATGTAATAAAACACAAAATGTCGCCACAAATATTTCTAACCTTTCCAACTCAATAAATCGTTATATTTTGGGTGAGTCATATTGTTACGTTGCATTAAATCGTGTTCTCTTGCGAAAGAAACTAGTGCAATTGATAAGAAGTTATGAATAGTTCATGAGATGAAACCACAAAGTCAAGACCTTTCTTATTATTCATCTCTTTCTCCATTTATAGTTAAGGATATTTATTACAGGATTCTATATAAAACAATTTGGGGTATTATACATTATGCTGATAAGACAACAGTGTGGGGTGAGCTATTTCACGCGCATTCACATACTCTGCGTGTTTATTGTTGACGCGTCTAAAAATACATACAGGGCGTCAATTTCATTGCATATGTTAGGCTGGGACCTCTTGGCAAATGAGTTCGATAAATAGAACTATATTTTAATAAATGGTTTAGAATATTTCAATAAAGTTTTAATTTGACAACAAACTAAAATAAATTTTTCGTTCATAGTTGCAAATCAATTATACAAATGGAACACAGAGTCAAACTTCAATGCATCAAACTCATTTTTATCATAATAGACTTCCATAAAAATGTGATACAATCCAAATGACGTTGCGTGTGATTGTTTCTAAACTCAATTGTCTTGTAATGCTTGCAAACATGCAATGTACGGTCTACAACATACACAGTTGGTCGATAAATGCCTCTGAGAAATATTGGTAACAAAGCCATCCGCTCCCTACTCATTCAGAAGAACAATCGTTACAAACGCTTTGTTCCTAATTTGAAGATAGTTAATTGGAAAGATATTCTACACAAAAAGGTGCGTGCTATCCGAACATATGAACTAAAAATTATTGCGAAATACAGATAAAATTATATCATACACATACCAAGTTGGCGCAATTTTATATGTTCAAATAAATTTTCATTTTTCAAAATACTTTTTCTCTTACCCTACTTAAACTCATTCTTATTAGGGCATCAAATCAAATCAATCTGACAAACAGTGCAGAGGGTGGTTGTACAATCGCCATCATCCCATCCAAAGAAACTGACATCCAGACTGTAGCTAACGCAGCACTCAGGACCATCGGCTGGCGTGTTCGGCTCTCCACTCAACCAACTGTAATACACCATCCTCTTGTATTGACCTGCTCGAAGAACGATTGAAACGATTGTACAAAATAAATTTTCTGATTTATTTCAAGTCGCTCGTCCGGTAGAAATGCCATCCATGTCAAGGGATGTGTCTGTGCAATGACCACGTTTGAATGCAATCTGTCAGAAACTCTTAGACAGGTGTATGTACGTCGTGTGGTGTGGCACCAAAGCTGAACCATCATAGTCTGTAAGCAGATCTGCGATTGTCTGAGCAGCATGACAATGAAGAAGAAGCAAGCAAAAATTTGCTGCTAATTTTTGGGATTTCATTGTTAAATAAAACTTCGTAATGATCGTCTGCGCGTGTACATGAACGCTCAACTTTGTGGTTATTCTCATTGAAAAAATTTGAAAAAGCGTTTGAAAAAATTTGAAAAACCGTTGAAATCTAAAATTTCGAATCAAACAAGACAAAGCTAGCAACAACCTGGTTGTGGGGACCAGAGGAAGGGCGTGCGAACGCTGTTGTTGTAGGTTATATAGGAGGCAGTCCAGATGAAAAATGTATCGGCATACCCTGGCAGAAGGCATGGTACGGAATCTGTGTGCGTGCGTATGTGTGTATGTGTGCGTGATTTGCTAACGATGGGTGAGTTGAATATGTTTATGTTTTTAAAAATATCTGTTCTGAAGATTTTATGAATTGTTGTGTGTTTGGTGAAATGTTAAAAAGTGTGCTAACTTCAGTTGAAAGAATGCAAACAAATTAACTTTAGAAAATGACCTTTCTTAACTGCTATGGCGTATAGCTGGACGGCACGATTCTCGGTGGAACTTTCAATGATGACAGGGTGGGACGAGAGGAGGTTGTTGCAGAGAGTCCTCGAGTTGTGCCACGTGTTCAGACTCGTCTGCAGACTGAAACATTTGTGGTTCTCAACCACGTAGTCGAAACTCCTGGGACATTCTGAAAATAATTTCAACGTTGGAACGATTCATTTAAAATTATTATACAAAAAAAATTTTTGATGCAGAACTTGCCGTGTGTGAAGAAGGACACACATCCTGGAAGATTGGAACTGTTGGTGACGTTGTACCAGACGTCAGTTACTTTTGGAACACAGGAGCAAGATGCCACAGATGCCACGTAGTTGATGCCTCTCAAGTTGTTGTTCGTGGCTGACTGCAGCAAAACAGTCACAAAATGAAATTTTTAATTCTTTGTTACTTAAATATGGCAAAATTCAAATTCTAAATTGGCTTGTAAAGTAACTTAACGCAAAAATTTACGTCCTATTTTAGATTATTTTTTAAAATCTTATCGTCAAATATCATTAGCTATAAATAAAAATCTCATACCAGGCACTTGCTGAGACAGTCCAATGCTGTTTTAGCTCTCAATTTCTTCAAAACTTTCATCTGATCGTCAAAGCAAATTGAAGTTTTTTGATTCTTCACCGTCAGGTAGCTGTGGGCTTTCGTGTATTTTTGAATGTTAATCTCACTTCTCGCTAACTCTAAGTGTACCAGTATTGTTAAAAGGAAAATAATCTTAATCATTTTATTAGTTACAATATTTTTAAATAAATATAATCGAAATAGTATTTAAATTTTGTTTTTAAATTTATGTAATATTTTAACAATTTGTAATGCAAAATGTTTTTATATTTCTATATTCAAAAATACTATTTCAGTATACCTGTATAGAACAATCGTTCTTTATAAACAAAATGTTTTAAAAAGATACAAATAATAAATCATCTCAACATTATATCTATGGTTACATTCGTGTATCATTACTTGTATAGATACAATTAATTGTTGGTTGCCAAGCAAGGTTTCTCTCAATGTATTTTATTTACAGCAATTATTTCGTGATTGTATTGTTTATAGCTTACTTGTTTATTTAACGTCCTCATATAGAGGCAAAGGTAACGCAACCATGACGTATCATTAACGCATTTTTTGAGATTTTGAAATTTGTTTTCTATATTTATTTAATTACGCAAAAAATATGCGACAAAAATAGTTAAACTTTAGTGTGTTACCATAATTCAAAACGAATAAAGTAATTTTTTAGTTTAAAAAATATTTTGATTGTTTGAAAAAACGCAATGTTTGAATTGTAACAGTTTATTTTAAAAAATGTCTTAATTTGATAGAATGATGTTCTGCTTTTTTTTAAAGAATAGCCAACCAAAATCACAACCAACAAGAAAATTTATAAACCGTTCAACTCGAAATTTCAGACGAAACAAAAAATACGATTGTTTATTCTTTACTCAAACAACTTCTTCCAATCCTAAACTAACCAAATGACACTACTCTTCCAGACCGAGTAGACAGACAGTGAAAAATTTCATTATCATTCCATCCAAAATAAGTGAATTCAAAGGAAAAGCAGACGCAGTATTCGAAACTCATCCGACTGTAAGACATCATTAAAATGCTTTTTTTATTTAATTATTTTCATTAATTTTGTTCTATTGTGTTTTTGAATGTTATAAATTTGAATTAAAGACGTTAGAGCGTTGGTTTAGGTCAAACAGAATGTTAGTTCGTCCGTCTGTCAAAAATTGTAAAAAAAACATAATTTTAATAATTAAATGACCACTGACGTGAGTAATATATTTGATAATGAATTTATTAGTAATCTTTTCAATGAAAACTTAACAAAACTAAAAAACTCTAAAAAGTCAAGGTCAATCCCACCCCACAAAGAGTGCCAAACTTTTTCTAGCCCCAGCCTAGCTGGCAACTATCCAACCGAAAAAATCTCAAATGTCAAGGTCGATTTCACAGAGGGTGCAGAACTCTTCGTAACAGAATCGATCGCCCCACCCCAGCTGGTAACTGTTCAGCCCGTATATGATGCCAAGGTAGTAGTCAGTCGGGGCAATGTTTGGTTCCCCTGACCTCCAATATGTGAAGGTCACTGGTTTCAGGGCAGCTGTTGTTGGAGCGTTAACTTTTTTTTTATCGAGGTATCTTAATCGTCGATGCTTCGGGAACAACTTTGATTAATTTGTTATCTGATTTTAAATTAATCGATTTATAAGAAATTTTACTGTTGAATAAATCTTTAAAACTGCCCTCAAAGATTGAAATTCAAATTTCACAAACTGATTTTAAATAACTCACAGTAAGAATAGGGTTGCCACATGAATGGTGCCATCTGCGAATATTTGAAGGCAGCGGTCCAGATGACGAACGTGTTGTTGAGATGAGGTGCCGAGACACACGGAGAAGGGACTTGGTGTGGGATAAAATTATTTCAATGTAAAGTTTAACGACACGATGGCGTACTGGTAGAGGTGCTGACACTACTGTAGCATTGACCGGATTCAATCCCAACGAGATCCCAACCCATCACATTGAATGTGATTGATGCGTTGATATTTTATCAAATAGTAATTTTAAATAAAAATGTTTAATCAATAAAAGTGAAAATATTTTTTTGTTTCTGGAATATGCACACATTTAAAATTCACGTTTTGGTTGTTGTTTTGTTATGTAGTATACAAATAAACTCGGAATGCTTTTAAAATGCCATGCTAGTAGCGGTTTTGAAAAATTTCATTCGTGTTTCATCGATTTCAAACAGCACACACACCACACACACACACACACAAACAAACACACATACATAAATTATTCACAGCATGCAACGTCAACTTTAAAACAACAGACGTTTATTATTAATGACCAGTTTTACCGAAAAATCAACATTATATTTCTACCCATCCTACAATGGGAATATCTAATCATTCCAGAGAACACTTTAATTGATTAGTAGAGAATTATTGTAGTTATTTTGAATTTGACTAGTTATATTGAAACAAAAATGAAAGTTAGCGATCTTTCTTGCTCAGCTCCATTATTAAAAGCCAGCTTTTTAGTAGTTGAATCAGTTTTACATTATCCTTCCTTTGTGAAGGCCAGATTTTTATGGAAGCCACCAGCCCTAACTGTCCTATCTTAAATCCAGCTTGCATATGTTATCTGCTGATTTGCTAATTCATCTCAAAAACCACATCTCAGCAGCGTTAATCTTTTTTTTCTATTTTTTTTTAGAAATTGTCAAGGACCCACATCCTAACTGTTTTAATTTGGTTGATATTTTGATTTTACTGTTGGTGAGGATGTTTTTCATTTTGGAATAAGCATCTTTCGCCATAGCTATCCTTCTTTTGATATCCATGTCACATTTACAACCTGAGGTAATCAGACTTTCGAGATAGTAGAAGCTGTTGACTTGTTTCACATGTTTAGCATTAATGATTATGGAGCATTTCGGGGCGGTTTTGCTTTTACTGATAACCATGAACTTTGTTTTGATGATAATAATTTGCAAGTTTTTTCTTTTACTTTCAAAAAAAGTTTGGAAAATTTTAAAAACAAGTTTCCAATTGAATCTGTTGTAAGAGCTGTATCATCAGCCTATCTTACATTGTTTATATTCACGTCTCCAATGGATAGATATTTCGGGTAGATCTTCTGTCTTTCCCATGATGGTTTCACCATAGAGATTGTACAGGTCTGGAGAGAATACACAGCCTTGCCTAATACCTTTCTTTATATCGATAAAACTTGTCATCTTGTTACCAACTTTCATCGCTGCTCTTTCGTCCTAATAGAGATTTTTGATAACTCTCGTGTCTTTTCCATCAATGTCCAAATTCTCCAATCATTCCATAGGCTCCACTTGTTTCACGCTATGAAAAGCTTTGGAGTAATCGAAAAAAAACAACATATAAACAAAAGAAGACTTTTTTCATTTCAATCGCTTGTTCACCGATCATTCGTAGCATGAAGAAAGCGTTTTTTGTGCCACAATCCTCAACAAAACTCGACAAAACTGAATAAAACTAATAGCGAATCTAAATTGGAATTTTTTTTGACATTGTTAATTTTTCGTTAAATTGTAACATATATTAACCAGTTTTAAATTTAACAATTTAACGATGAAACTGTTTAAAATCACATTCTAGATGATTTAACATTATTGAGATTTATAAAAAAATTAATATAAAAAAATCCTCAACTGACTAATTTCGCGGGACACTGCATACAGTCTGATGGCCAAATTTTTGTTCGAACTTTCAATGACAACCTGATGAGATGACGAAAGATTGTTGCAGGCCTCTCTTGACTTCAAAAATACATTTCTACTTCTTTGCAGATTGAAACAGACGTGGTTTTCCATAACGTAGTCGAAATTCTTCGGGCAATCTTTGTAGTTTTTTTAAATTAATCTTTCATATATATGAACAGTTAATATTTTTAAATTTATTTATTAAAATCCTGTTTTTAGTATGTTTAAAAAGAAATATTTAGCGTATGTAAATAAAAGTAAAACAACGCATCACACGTATTGCATGCGATATACATGGAAAGGGATCTCATGGCATTCAAACCCAGTGAACGCAACATCAATGCCAAGTACTTCAACCTACACCATAGCGCGACTCTATTTCTCATTCAAAATCTGAGGAACAAACCATGTGTGACAAAAGACATACAGTCTCTAGTTGAATCGAACGTGACATTATACCATGTATCTGGAATTGTGGGAACACAAGAACATGACTTTGCTGATTTTATAAAGTTGACTCCCCTTAAATTGTTGCTGGCAGCTATCTAAATTTTAAAAAAAATATATATTTTTATTTATTAATAATACGATTTATCAATTAAATCGTTTAATTAATTATATCCAAGCAAACATATCAATTAATTAATTAAATTATTCTTTAAAAACTTGAAAAAAATACTGTATAAACAAAACGTAGCATACTCGGCATTTAATAACGCACTCAGTTGCAGAGGCAGTTTTAAACTTGTTGAAAAACTTCGTAGCAACTTCGTCGAAGCAGGCTACTGTCTTTTGGAGATTAACAAGCAAGTAACTGTATGCTCTTTTGTAGATTGCTTGTTCAGTGGTTTTTGAGGAAATTTGTAAGCCGCTGGCGATTAAAATTGTCATGCTTATCACGATTATAGTGATAATGTTCTTGTGTAACTTATGCCAGACAGTACCGCGTGAAGGTTTCATCGTCATTTTGGTTTAAATTTAGATTAAATTATATTTTCTCTTTAAATAAATGAAACAATTTTTTTTACAGTAAATTAGATAAAAAGATAAATAAATGAATTCAATTTTTGATGTAATTTTTCAGATTTATTTCGCAAATTTATTAATAAATTTAAAAATATCAACTCGGCACCACTACAAGAGTTGAACAGGAATTTGGTCTTATGGATATGTAAAGTTGCACCATGTATGTATGTATATATATATATATATATATAAATTAATATATATATTATTAATATATATATTATAAATATTTATATATATATATATATATTTATATTTTTTTGTTTTTTGTTATAGAGGCATAAAAAATGTATTAAATAATTATATAATATTATAATATATATAATAGATATAAGTAAATGTGTGTGTTAGTGTTTGTGTGTGTGTATGAGAGAGAGAGAGAGAGAGAGAGAGAGAGAGAGAGAGAGAGAGAGAAAGTGTCTGTGTGTCTGTGTGTCTAGGTATTATGTTTATAATGATAATGTCTAAACGCCTTCATTTCAAATGCACGGATTGCAATTTACTAAATACGAAAAAAAAAATGGAAAATTCAACAATGATGATGAATAAAAGATGAGGACCAAAAAATGTCATGCCTGACTTCGATTCTCAGTGATTTAAAATGCTAAACAGGTTCATGCGGGAAATTAAAAATTCATAAATAACTTTATAACGAATTTCTGATGAGAATTTTTTTATTTAAATTTAAAAACAAAGACAAAAATATAAATTGTAAATATAACATCATGTTTGTTATTTATTTTTCATTTAATCAATGTTTGACAACTTTTTCTAGATTTTATTTAGAAAAAATCAACAAGAAACATTGTATACGAAAGTTAAAATCACAACATCAAATAAGAAAATTGTTCTAGAGTTATAATATAAACATTTAAAATAAAAATTTATTTATGATATTTTTAAAGATTCGAACAATCAGAGAGACGGAGTCAGTTGGGGTCGGAATTTTTTACTCAAAATCAGAAAATTTCATTGAAAGTTTTGGAGTTTGAAATGTTTTCAACTGACTAGGACACTCCGCTTATAACAAATGCAATAAAAAAATTTGTGAATATTGAATGTTTTAGCGGTATTAACTGGAGCGTAATAAATCTCGACTATGTGTTAATAAATAGTACGTTAGAAGCATACGTAAATAATTTTCTATTTCACAAAGAAATTTTTCAAAATGTTTGATGTCATCATTGTCATAACAGAAGCCGAATTTATCGTAATAGTTTCCATCATATTCACGAATCAATCAGTTCATCAACCAAATTGACAATCAAAAACTTATCAATAAAGTTACTAATAAGGCATGACTCTGCCCGAATATCAATAAACAGACAAAATCTTCAATTTATCAATCAACCAATTAATCATTTATTTAATTAACCAATAATTCAATCAACCAACCAAACAATCATTCAATCAACCAACCAACCAAACAATCAACCAATAATCAAACAACTATCTACTAAACCAACTATCTACTAAACCAACCATCTACCAAACCAGCCAACAAATTAACCATCCTACCAATCTATATCAACCTCACACAGAAAGTACCATAAACTATCGCATCTAACGTCATCAAAGCCGATATCCCAGCTCAGTTTATACACGATGCAATAGCTGGTGTTGTCGTTTTGTAGCTGGTTTGGGTTGTTGGACCTCCAGAGGAAATTTTTTATTGACGTGTTTTGATCTGAGATTATTTTAAAGTTTTTTTTTGATCTGAAAAAATTTAGCAAATTTGTTTGAATCATTTCTTTCTTCAAATTTATATAAATTTTAAAAATATTCTTTTAGCCCGTGTGTTACCCGTGATAACATTTGGCGGCGCGGTGGTATAATGTTCAAGGTGCCTGGCACTGCTGTCGTAGTGACCGAGTTCAAATGGAAAGGAATGCACGTGCGGAGAATCGTATAAAACATTCCAACTTGGATATGGCTCCCACAAAAACGGAGTAGCAAGATCATTGATGTACGTTCTATAACCAGCCGTCCAAAGGCTTGCCGTATCTTTGGCTGGATCGACTGCGTGATTTCGTTAAATTAGCCAATTAATTAACCAATTAATTAATCAATCATTTTTAAAGCGCTGTTTCAGCGATGTTCAAGAGCGCTCCTTAATGAATTTTTTTTATCTCGAAATCCGCTCTGAACTTTGTAAGCCAGAGAGGGAGGAAGAAAAAAAGGTTCGCATATTACTCTACAGTACAAATCTGATGCTTTTAACCTTTAAGACTGTAGCGTTATCCAAGACAGAAATACTTGAATAATAAAAATTTTATATTTAACTTTCAAATCTGGCAAAAACCAACAAGGAAACAAATTTGGAAAGCAGTTTTTGTCGATGACTAACACGGAAAGACGGACACGGAGTACCAGCGGGCAGCGGTCATCTCATTGAACTGCTCCATAACGATGGGGTGAGATGAGACAAAGTTGTTGCAACGCGTTCTGGCACCAGACCAAGTGATCATTACCTTTTGTAACTTGTAACATTTGTGGTTCTCTATAACGTAGTCAAATTTTGGTGGGCAATCTTTGGTAGAAAAATTAGTTTTCTTTGTTTTATCATGCAGCTGTGACAAACATGTCATTCTAAACATGTAGATAAATTTTTTTTGTCGCAAAGGCTGTAACATACACACATACACACCACACCACACATACACACCACAATTACACACCACACATACACACCACACATACACACCACAAATACACACCACACATACACACCACACATACACACCACAAATACACACCAAACATACACACCACACATACACACCACACATACACACCACACATACACACCACAAATACACACCACACATACACATCACACATACACACCACACATCCACACCAAACATTCTCACCACACGAAGCATACCTCATGCAAATTTCAACGCTGACGCAAACACCACATAGTAATATCTGTGGCGTGCCACAGATACTAGTTTGCTAACTTAGGACAGACTATGCTACTGATATAGTTTTACTGAAAATTTGTAAAATAAAGTCAATTAATCTTTAAAAAAATTGTAAGAAAAGTTGAGTTACTTTGAGTCACATAAGCCAGACATTCGCCACCCAGATCAGTGGTCAGGTTGTACAGGACATCCAGCTTTGGCACGCACGAACATGATTCCACTGACTTCTTGTAGTTGAATCCTCTCAAGTTCATCCCAATTGCATCCTCAAATGATTTTTAAAAGTAATTTTTAATTTTAAAATCATGTTTCAAGTCTAAATATGAAACAAATCAAAATATATTTCATCTCATCTGACCTGACATTTCTTGAGACAACTGAGTTTAGACGCAGCCTTCAGTCTGATGAGAATGTCCATGGAGTCGTTGTAGCAAATTGCGGTTTTGGTGTTTGGAATGATAACAAAACTGTAAGCCCTAGAGTATGTCATTTTAATCATTAGCTGATTCCCGTCAACTGAACCACAAAATATTGTTGCAAGTAGAGGTAAAGCCATTGAGAAATGATTGGATTGTTGAGTTTTTGGCATGACAATGAGAGATAAAGGTTTTCTTGTTTTGCCCTCCTGTGTTTTAAGAATTTATTCTACGCTTGCGAAAATGTTTACTTAAGAGCAAAGATAACTAATTCTGTTGAATTAAAGGTTTACATGCTACCGGATCAAAAAATCTTGCATATATTAACAGAGTACAATTGTATTTTGTTTTCCACCGAGACGACTAAACACTTAAACAGACCCAACCTAAAAAAAATTAACATTTTAGCTAAATTTTAAGCACCAGTAGTTATACTACATGAAAATTTTTTGGAATGTTCTAAAGTGATGTGAGACAATGCAAGTCTGTTAAATGCAGGTATGATGTGTAATGAAAGAAATGTCATTTTATGTTTTGAATCGGCAGTTTGTGTGAAGTGTGTGTGTATGTGTGTGTGTGTGTGTGTGTGTGTGGTGTGTGTGTGTGTGTGTGTGTGTGTGTGTGGTCTTGGAGGTTTGCGTTTCTGTAATTATTATTTTATTTTTATATTTTTTTTACACTAAAATGCATTCAAATTCCAAACAAATGACATTTAGAAAACAATTAATTGACTGCGAAATTACTCGCCAACGATTAAAAACTTGATAAATTGATACGAACCCAACAAACGAGTTTTACTAGTCGAGTTATACACAAAATTTTCGTTGTAAATGGAAACAAAAGTTTAGAAAATTTTTTTTTTTTTGGCAAAATCGATATCACGCGGTAGTTTTTGTTACACGGACCGAAGTCGTCACGAACACTGCTACTGCTGATAGTATTACTAACCAACTAGACGCATGGGTGGTTAGTGGGAGCAAATCCGGAATGAATCTTTTTCAGGCCGGATTTACAGGTGGGAGGGCCTTCTGGAGCAACAAAAAGTAGATGCCCTTATATAATTTTATTATTTTATCTTCCAGGGCAAACAAAGCCACTAACAAAATACAAAAATGAAATTTTAAACTGTGGAAACTGTTTTTTTATCTTTCAAACTATGTTTTCTAATGTAAATTTTTGAGATAATACTTCATTAAATAATTTTACTTATTAGTGTTTCTGTTAGTAACTTAGTAGTATTTGCAGATTTCAAACGGTTTAGTTACATTATTTGTATTTTACTTTTAAAAAATATCAACAAACCACGATTGTTAAAAAATTTATATTTTCAGCCCTGTTTAACTTGAAAAGCAATGAAACACAAATCAAAAAACAGTTTTTAGTAGTCTCTAACATTTAATAAATTTTTAAATAATGTTAAAGTTCGTAAAACTCGACAGCAACAAAACACTTTTTCTAATTACATAAATTAATGAAACTGATTTTTTTTCTTCTACAGAAGTTTCAACAACACACACCACACACACACACAAACACACACATTTATTCGTCTGTTCCTTCGTTCGAACATTCATTTACAACTACGCTAATAAAAAAATTTTGTCTACAGAATGATGAGGGGTGGGCAGGGGTGGGCAGGGGTGGGCAGTGGTGGACGTCAGCTCGTTTCATATGGTGGTCTCATGATGATTTACGTATGGTGATAGTGGTGTTGGAAGAATCAGCTCGTTGACTGTTCGACTGACACTCTACAGTTGGGATGACATTTTGTGTGCCGAACAGATGGTGGTGGTCGGTGAATGTTTGCATTTCCTTTGTATCAATTACGTATGTCGCTGACGTCATCATCGTCCGTTTCCGGTTTTGTTTAATTTTATCCTCCTCTTCATCATCAACATCATCGTCAAAGACAAATTTTTATTGAATAATTGAAAATAATTTAAATTTAAATTTAATAATAAATTTCTGCCGTATCTATCGATCAATAATTTTTTGTCACTTGCATGTACTAATTTTTGCCCTTATATGCATATGTACACTTGTTTACGAACGCACTAACCAATATTTTCTTTTGGTGTACAATTAAAGCTAGAAAAGAACAAATACCTGATTTGAATTTGAGGTACTATACAACAAAATATGGTTACGAAATTCACCATTAAGTTTGAAATTAATGTTAATGTTGTAAGCACATGTGTATTGAGTAACAATCCTGCGTTATGTATACCGCTTCTTTTTTCTTTCTTTCAAGAAATTTTTAAACTTGATTTTTTAATTTTATAACTTATTAACTTATATTTTAAATTCATTTTTAAGATTATTTTGTGAAAAATATTAACCCAGCTCTGAAATAAATTAAACGTTTTTTTTTTATTTGATAACGTCAGTAGTGGATTTTAAGTATAATTCATTTTTCATTGGTGAGTAAAATAATTTGGTTTCATTTAAAAATCACACTAACATCTTATAATTCACATCATCATTTAAATTCGTTACTATAATTCATAATTCACATCCGAAATTGAATACTGCTGGGTATTTCAACATTTTGGATTCTCTAATGATCTTTCCAATCAAACTCTTTAAAAAAGAAAAAAAAATTATTTAATGTTTTTCAAATGGTACAATAATGTTAAGCGTGATTATGCATTCATCTAGCATCGATTGGATTTTTTGATAAAAAATTTGATTGAATATAACTGTATGTTTAAATCTAAGAATCTATGCACTTCAAAGGTTTATCCGATTTTTAAACAGATGAAAAAATGATTTTGAAACAGATGATTTTTAAACAGCTCTCAAACTTCATAACGATTTAGTCTTAAATTTCTAGTTTTAAATAACTAGTCAGTAACTAGTTTATCATGTTCACGTTCGAAACATTAGAATTTGTTTAATAAAACCATAGTTTAAAATTTTTTGTACTATAAATTAACTTATAATAGGTTGGTAAGAAGTTTAAAATTTTGAATGTCAAAAGAGTTATTCCCTGAATGGGATGATAATGGATGGAGGCAAGAAAAGAGTGAAGATGAAGATAACAATTTATCGATGAGTCAACAGCCAAGATGGCTTTCAAATCAAAATAGAACTTTAGATACATGCATGCAAGAAATGCCAACAAATTCATCAGTAACGGGAATAAAAATTCCTCAAAAAAGATTAACAACATTTGAATCGTCGCCAGCTTCTTCAAAGTCAGACAAAGATGACGATAACAATTCGTGGTCAGCTTCTGCGATCTTTAGGAGTGAAAATGAAGCATCTTTAAACAAATTTAAACAATCGCAACAAGATAAATCTTTTCAGAATCAAAAAAACACACCACAGTCTAAAGCATTTTATATCCAACATCCATCTAAACTTTTAGAAAATTATTCACCCAGAAGAATAGAAACCACAACAGCAACGATACAATCGTTTGATCCATTCCGAACAAGTAGGCATAGTACATATCAAAACGTGGCCCAACCACAAAACTCTCTCCAACGGCCACCCTTATTGGTACGTGTATGTTTGTCATTTGATTGCCAACATCGTTAACTAACACTATGATATTTTATACTTCATACAGGGGGACGGGCCGCAAAGCAGGCTGACCTTTTGGGAAAAGCCGAAATCAGATCGGACGCCGCTAGGAGGCAGTAGCCGACCACTGTGGGAGGTACTGCGTACAAACCTCACGCCAGGCAGTGAACGGGCATTCGGTGAAAAATCGCAAAAGAAACAGCAGACAGAAGAGAACAGAGACCTTCTAGCAGACCGGATCTCACTGGACAAACAACTAGGGTCCATGAACACGCAATCTGACCATTATTCATTTAATGAAGAGTTGGAACGACAAAAAGATCCAGCAACAAAAAGAAGAATTAAGAAACAACAGCAAGCACAATTACTCTGTGAGTTTCAAAAACGTTCAAAAATTTTGGATAATTTAAAAAAAACATCTTGTTCTTCATCGCGAAATTTATATGGCAAGCCAACGACATCAGATAGCGGACTGGTAAATACGAAAGAATTTTCGCAAAAAATTATGCAAGGTCAGTTTCAAACAGAAATAATATATCCACTGCAAAAAAACCCGAGGATCAACATTATTCAGAAAGAGAGCAAGACTCACAAAACCCACGAGACGATCAGCATAACCCTCGGCAACAAGAGCAACATCAAAAGGGCGATAAAAATAAACCAGATGAAAACGAACGAAAACAACACCAACAGCCTAAACAAGATGATCAATGTCGTAAAAAAGAACCAAAACAACAAAACGAACCAAGAGAAAAGCAGTCACAATCGGCACTTCAACAGCGGCAACACCAGCAGCCACAGGTGTTAAATCGAGACATATCGGGTAGTTTATATTGTCTACCAATTGGTCACACTTTAAAACCACAGACCAAAAAAATTCAACTTCATCATTCTACATCGCAGCTAGAAACTTTAAGACATTCTTTTGCACTTTCCCAACCAATGAAAAAACCAGGAGAAATTAACTCCGAATCGCTAAGTCGTACACCACCAGTCGATCGCGGTCTAACATTTCAAGAAGAAATTCTTCGAAGCATAGGGTTAACACTGTCACCAGAGCCTCAATCGTCTAGTGATCAAACTCAGTTAACACAGCCTCCTTACTCTCATTCAATAACAAATCAAACCTATCGTCCGTCAACTCAACCGTCTTTTGGCCAGACGCAGCAGTTTAAGACTCAAAAACAACACCCTCAATATCAAATACAAAGTCAACCAGAGAAGCAGAATCAAACTCCTTTACAAAACATATTGCAATTTACACAGCATCCTCAACCCCATTCAAAAATCAGTCAAACTTATCTTCCGTCAACTCAACCGTCTCTTGGCCAACCACCACAACCACAAATACTTCAACAACAGTGTCAAAAGAATGAGACTGTTGTTGAGGGACTATCGAATCAGCTGCAACAGATTTCTCTCTCCCAATCATCAATTCGAGCTGTCTGCAACATCGCAGACCTCGTGCCAGTACAACAGTCTCTATCAAACAGACCAGTAAGCAGCGATATTTCATGGACATCATTGTACAATTCGCAAACAGTGAAAAATCCACAACAACAACACCACCACCAACAACAACAAGAACACCAACCACAACAACAAGAACACCACCAACAACAACAAGAACACCAACCACAACAACAAGAACACCACCAACAACAACAAGAACACCACCAACAACAACAAGAACACCAACCACAACAACAAGAACACCAACAACAACACCACCAACAACAACAACAACTACAACATCACCAACAGCATCCACAAAACCAACAACTCCAAGTAATACAACAAACGTCTGGATCTCTTTGCCTAAGCTCTCAAAGATTTGCGGGTATAGGTACTACTCGCTATCGCTATATGCTGTGGCCATCTCAACAACTTCCGTTATTCCCCGAACAGCAAATAATTTCCCAATCTAGACATAGCCAACAACAATCTTGTCTTCAACAACCTTTTTGCCATTATTTCCAACTTTTACCACAACCTTACCACCATCCGCCTCTGCCACAATTTTATCACCAGCAATCTTACAATTATCCTCATTATTCACAGCAACCTTTCTACCAGCAATTTCACCCCTATATTCCTCATCAACAGCTAGCCTACCCAGACCAGCCCTTCACCTATCATCCTCATTCTACACTAAATCTTTCCCATCCTCAACCTTACCAGCATCACTTCCAACAACACCAACAACTTCAACCATCACCTGAAGAAAAATCAAGTAGCGAAAGCGAAGCTACAGAGGAAGAGCTTAGCCGATATCTCAAACCAATACATTTGGAAGAGTACCAAGAGGAAGAGCTTGGCCAAGATCTCATACCAATACATTTGGAAGACTACCAAGAGGAACAGCTTGGCCAAGATCTCGTACCAATACATTTGGAAGAGTACCAAGAGAAACAGCTTGGCCAAGATCTCATACCAATACATTTGGAAGACTACCAAGAGGAACAGCTTGGCCAAGATCTCGTACCAATACATTTGGAAGAGTACCAAGAGAAACAGCTTGGCCAAGATCTCATACCAATACATTTGGAAGAGTACCAAGAGGAACAGCTTGGACAAGATCTCATACCAATACATTTGGAAGAGTACCAAGAGGAACAGCTTGGACAAGATCTCATACCAATACATTTGGAAGAGTATCAAGAGGAACAGCTTGGACAAGATCTCGTACCAATACATTTGGAAGAGTACCAAGAGGAACAGCTTGAGAACACAACTTTTGACAATTTTATAGAAACGACTGCGTATAAATACGAACAGTATTCACGTGAAAACCAATTTGTGCCGATTCAAAATTCGCAATTATTGCGATGTCGCGATTTTCAAATAGCGGTCGAGTTTTTACAAGGAAGTCCAAACGGGAAATTGTACAAAGTTATTGGTTGTGATGATATGTATGCGGATGGAGACGGAAACATCTACGGATATATTGAAGGTTCTAGGTCTTTGGAGTTTGGATATATATGTCGCGCTGGTGAAATACCATATATTGCGGATAAAATTCCGAGTATAAACAGATTACTTCGAACGATATATCCTCAACACGAAATTTTTTGTCCAATTCCTCTGCCGCCCAATGGTTCTCAACTGCAAAGTTTAGAATGGCAACAATCACAACCACAACAACCACAACAATCGCCACAAAAACCACAACAATTGCCACAACAACCACAACAATTGCCACAACAATCGCCACAACAACCACAACAATTGCCCCAACAACCACAACAATTGCCACAACTACCGAAACAATTGCCACAACAACTAAAACAATCGCCACAACAATCGCCACAACAATTGCCACAACAATCGCCACAACAACCACAACAATCGCCAAAACAATCGCCACAACAATTACCGCAAGCAGAGCAACAATCGCTACAACAACCACAACAACGACCACAACAATCGTCACAACAACCCCAACCAGACGAAGACCAAGTTTTATTTGACACAAGTTGGTGGATCGACTAAAACTTCTCCAGTGCCAGATAATATTTAACCGTGTGTGTGTGTGTGTGTGTGTGTGTGTGTGTGTGTGTGTGTGTGTGTGTGTGTGCGTGTGCCATCTTTTGAGTGGATTTCCAATGTTAGCGTTTATGTATAATATACCGATGTTATTATGTAGTAGTTTGATACCCTTTATGACTTCATGATTTAGGAATTCAAAGTTTTTATTTGATACATATGTCACTTATTTTTTAAGTTTATGCTCATTTGTGTATTTTAAGACATTCCATGGTTTTTTGACCATTTTTAATGGATGATAATCTAGACATCATATTTTTTTAATGACATTTTTATGTCAATTTGCTTAATAAATAGGTTAACCTATTTATTTTTCTGACTTTTTGAAGTATGACATAACTGCTAAAATGTCGAATTAACGTGATTCTGTAAGAGTTTTGTATAAAAAAATGTTTCTAATAGATTTGTCTTGTTAATATTTGGATGAAAATGTTATTTGACAAACTACTACACTTCATAATTTTTTTAAACATATATAGAATAAAGTAGAAAGTTAAATTTAATTATATATATTTAAATTTAATTTAATTATATATAATTAAGTTTAATTATGATATTATTTAGGTGTTTTAAATGAATATTTTGTCATTTATGAAACGCTGTATGATTAATTCTCCATGTAAATATACATTTACACGTAGGCGATTTTGCGGCCGTTAAAAAATCTAATTTCTTTCACGGATTAGGAACTTAGGGATTGGGGTACGTTATTTTTGTTTTAGTTTTCCGTTTTTTTTTATTTATCAATTTATGAATTCGTGTAAATCAAAATGTCTGAATTCTCGGCGACTTACCCTTCTTACTTGCCTTGCTTACTTGGCTGGCCTTTTGTTCTTTTAATTTTGTTTCGTTTTATTAAATCATTTTATTATTTTATTTATTATCATTATTATATATATATTATATTATTATATTTTATTATTATAATTTTATTGCGTTGGTATCTTGTTTTTATACCGTATCCAGTAGCATAGCCATAATGTTATTCAATGTTTTGTCTTTGTATGATACTATGATATTTATTAAAAAATAAATAATCATAATGTAAAATCAAATAATTACAATTAAAATATTTAATAATATACTTAATATTAATAATTTGTATTGTCTACTGAAATAAAATAAAAAGTTATTTAAAAACCACATGTCAAAATCTACCTATCATGGAATAAATAAAAATAATAAATAATGATATAGAATTGATTATAGAAGAATAAATTTTCTTATTTTATTTCTTTTTTTTCAGCTAAACATCGATTAAGATTAAGAAGATCAAAGTTCTCCATCGAAATCAACCAATGACCACAGAGTAGGTCTAAAATAGAATTCCTAGACCAGAATTTTCATCTTCATCTGAAAAGAACTCATTCATAAATAAAGAAAAAAATGAGACAACTAAAAGGCAAAGTAAAAGAAAACAATAAAGAGAAGAGAGAGCGAAAAGAAGACTTCAAGAAACAAAAGGATAGACTGTTCACCATTGTACTGCCTACACTCGGAGTCCTCTTCCTACTTCTCGTCATTTTTGTCTATGTTCAAAGTCGGCCAAAGAATAATGTCTGAATTCGAGAGATGTGGAAATAATATTTATTTTTATATTTTCGATATCTACGTTGTGCATGCTTTGGTTTTGTTTTAAGATTTATTCTGTTTATGTTTGTCTATTTTTTTTTTAAATTAATTTCATTTTTGTTTATTCATACATTCATTCATTTATTCATTCAGTCAGTTATTCATTTATTCATTCATCATTCATTCATTTTTATCTTAACTATGTCTGGTAGTGGTTTGCTTGTCATTATTATATGAAAGGCTTGTGGTTTTTGTATAGTAGATAATAAGAGTTGACAAGTCAAATATTATAATATAAATATTATAATTATAATATTATAAATATTATTATATTTTTATATCTTTGTATATCTTAATATATATTTGCTTGTGTGAATAATTTTTGGGTTATTGACAGTTTCACTTTCTCTCTTTCTCTCTTTCTCTCTCTCTCTCTCTCTCTCTCTTTCTCTCTCTCTCTCTCTCTCTCTCTCTATATATATATATATATATATATATATATATATATATATGCTATTATAAATTTAAACATGTTGATATCTTATATAAGTGTTAATTATCCATAACGTAAACATACATGCATACACATTTATCAACATACATACATACGTACATACATACATACAACAAACATACAGGCGTATTTATCATTCATTGTATGTAAGCCTGCATTTATTTTGGGTAATGCCTACAGCAGAAAAAGATATTTTGTTTATATAAATATATTTAGCTTTTTCAGTGGCGTCTGGTTTGTTGGGATGATATGATGTTATATAAACATTAAATAATGGGCGCGAAGAACATATGCCCGTATCTAAATGAAATAAAATGTTATTACAACATCCTTATATATGATAACTTTTCAAAAACAGAAATAAACACACACACACACACACAATTTATTAATGTTTAATTATAAGTGTTTCATTATTGTTATTATTTTTATTTTCAGCATTTGCCCCATTTCCACCTTGTTAAAGTCGATCAAATTAATTTTCTGAACTTTTAGTATGTCCATCTTTTAACAAATTAAACTTTTTTTTATAAATTTAAACTTTTTTACCTTAAATAAATTTTCTATTTTTAATTATTTTATTACTGATTCTAATGTTCAATGTGAATTTCTCCTTTGTATCTACTATAGTCATGGTGTGTGCAACTAACTGAAACATATTAACATATATGCTAAAATATGTTTATTTGTTAGCGTAAATAAAGTTTTATAAAGAAACGTGTATGTTTCTCTGTATTTTTTTCCCAAATTAAAGTTAAAAAGGATACGAAAGAACACTCGTGACCAATAAGTTAGCCCATCTGTCGCTTGGTGATTTCTGGTTAAAATTATAATTAAATTATGACGTCAGGATGTTGACGTCAGATAAAAGTGTCATTTTGTTGATTGTGGCGTCACGAAGTTAATGAGAACGACGATATCTTCTTTTTGAACATGATGTGTGCGTGTTGCGTTATGTCGTGTTTGCATGTAAAGGTCATAAAAGGAAGAACGCGGTGTGGTCTCATCATCAGAATTCTCAAGAGAAGTTTTGTAAGAGCTGATTGTTCGATGTAGTTCACATTCCGTTGCATCAGATTTTATAGGCAATGCAATAAATATTGACTTGAATAGATCTTCAAGAATTTCGCCGCTGTTATAAATCTCATTCAAAATTTCTGTCACTTTTTCAATGCCGAATTCATCAAGGCATTTAACTTTCTCAACAACTATCTCATCTGGACCTGTCGTTTTATTTGATTTCATTTTGGTAAGAACGGTACGAACTTCAGATCTAAGTATCTTTGGTTCTTAGACTTTTAATAGGAAGCTTTTTACCACCTTATATCATCAAAAAGATCACTAATGTATTCAGTCCGTCTTTCAAGTACTTTTTCTTTATGATTACTTTACCGGATTTTGCTTTTATGCATCCCGAAATGGTACAAGCTTTTTTCCCCAGTGATTTCTTTGATGTTTTTATACATTGCATTTGTATTACTGTCTTTTGATCTTTTCAATGATTTCGCAATTGTCATTTAACCCTTTAACCCTATGCCTTCTTTGCCTCTAAGCACTTTTTTAATTGTTTTGTCCGGCTTTTTGTAACTATCAGGACATAAGACGTGACATTGCATGCCAATTCTTCTGGATGAACTTCTGGATATCATAAAAAATATATTTTATGATATGGTTAATAATTGTCAATATATTTCAGTTGTATCTTTTCGTTATCCCCCTAATAAACTGAAAACAGAAATTGAAGGCTTAAACAAAGTGTCGCTACGAACCATATATGTCTCGATGTAATAGCCTATTAAGAGGCTATTACATCGAGACATCTATGATACTGACGCATACATTTCGAGAAGTGGCTGGAACCTTCTGACTGCGAGATATCTAGGACGTTGGAGAAGCGTCGGTAAGACTGGTATATAAAGACGTGTTGGCTAACGAATAGCGATTGTTAGTGTCGAAAGTGTTATTTGATAATTGACTCAGTGTTCAAAGCGTTATTGTACTGCGATAGTTTAAAAGTTATTTTGTGTCGCTATTTTTACTGGGATTAAACGAACTCCAGTTATAACATAATTTTTTTTCTCCAATATTCATTTAATAATAATTGACACCAAACTTTTTCTGAGAAAAATAATTTTTTAATTTAAATGCATTGCTTCATTCCCACTAATTAAACTAATAATGAACGTTAGAAATAAACATTCCAAAGTGCGATTTAATTAATTTCAATAGACATGTCAGGATGGGCTATTTATTAACTCAAGGAACCAATCCCATCTCCCGAAAGTTCATCTCCATCGTCCGGCCCTTCCTCGTCGTCGGGAATCTCGTCCGGATCCAGGCCTGGGTATTTCTTGTTCTCTTTGCACGAAGCGTTCTTCCATTTCTTAACTAAGAAGTTGTAAGCTTTGCTCTTTGGGCTGAAATGTTTTTTGATGTCAGATTTTTCAAACATAGTGGTCAACTCTTTACAGTTGCTTTTTTCTTTTCTGCTATAATAAAAGCCTCTAACTTCATTCTTTCCCTCAGATTTCTCCAATTTATATTTTCTGTTCTCTCTGTTGGATGTACATATTCTAGTTATCTTTATCAATCTGCCTGTAAAGATTGAACAGTTCCAGTTAAAATAATCATTTATTTAAATCATCAAACAAATTATTACAAAACTGTTCACAAGTCCAAATCTAAATAAACCAAATTTTAAATGAAATTTTTTTTTATTTTGTTCTATTTATTGATATTATGCAACTTTAAACTCATTCTTTTTTTTACTTTTTTGTGTTCTTACTGCATCTATGAATAAAACACTGATGAGGCAAAAGAATAGGCAAAAACATTAAAAAAACTCTTTTAGGGATTTTCAAAATGATTCACATATATTTATTTCAAAAACAAACCTAATCTAAAGCGGATTCATTAAGTAACTGGGTTTAAATATTAACTTTGTAATCCAAAACAAATCACACAAACTGGTTTGTATTGGGATGAAAAGATTACTGAAATTCAACAGAAAAGCTTCTAATTTATAAAAAATTCATAATAATACCCCCGTTCTATAATTTTTTGATGTTGAAATGAGATTTTTTTCACAATTTTTCACAGGAATGGATGCATGTTCAAATCCGCAAAAAATAAAATAAGTATTTTTCAATTAATGCTATAGTTTGATGCAGATTGGACATACCTAATCCGTAAAATCTAATTTTAAAAATACTTGATGATTTCTGAGTAAGAAGGAAATTTTTTTTCTAAAATAAAGTTAGTGAATCATTAACATATTTTATGTTCCATTTAGAACAATGCAAGGTACAAGAATTAATTATTATAATTGTGGTTATGGTATTTAAAATAAATGAGTTTCTAAAATTAGATAAAACTGTCAAAGATCAATTTAAAACCCTTGTACAACTCATTTTCTAAAGATTATCGCATTGGTTTAAGAATAAATGCTCAGTTGATTAGTTCTTCAATTTATTATTTTATATATAACGAAAATTAGTCAATATGAATAGCAGAAACATTTTGAAACAAAAAAATTTTTAGAAAAAATATTAAAACTAAAACATGCTCAACTTAATTAACTTGCCTGTTATAGAAACATAAAATCCACAGATGTTCTCAGGCACTGGGCAAATTGTTGTGCGGACCTCGAGGAAACAATCCTTCGGGACTTCGTCGCTGAGATTCGCCTTACCAGAACAATAACCACAGATAAATGCATCAACCTGTACGACTATTTGTTGTAATGTTTAAAATTATTTTTAGTTTACTTGACACGAGGGAGTAATGATCTGCTGATTTTTACCAGTTAGTTTGCCATTGAAAAATTTTCTGGATTATTTATATACATACTTATATTCTTAAAACTTGATGAATTCAGTTTTGGATGGATTAAAGTGCATGTTGTTGTGCAGAAACCATGAATGAAATAAAGAAATACAAGATGTTAAGTTATTGTTATCAGGAGTTGGATTGCGGGGATTTATATTATAGAATAATTGAGTATCATCAGCATATTGATGGAAGGGTATGTTAAACTGTTGAAAAATATGGCTTACGGGAGAAATGTAGGCAGAGAAAAGCAGTGGGCCCAGGACAGACTTTTGTGGCACACCTTGCTCTAATATTATGAATAAAGTTGAAAAATCTTCAACGTTGACAAATTGATATCAATCACTTAGGTAGGATTTAAAGCAGGCTAGAGCAGCATCACCAATGGCAAACTCTCGACTGAGTCTATTAAGTAAAATTTTATGATTGACGGTATCAAATGCAACAGAAAGCTCAAGGCTCGCCAGAAGAGTGATACTCTTGCTGTCACATGGATTGGAAGTTTTATCTAAAATATGTAGAAGTGTTGTTTCTGTTGAATGATTCACACGATATGCAGACTGCTAAGTGAAATTTGGATTAGATGTTAGATGAGCCAAAAGTCTATTCAAAGCTAATCTTTTAATTATTTTCGATAAAATGGAGAGATTAGATATTGTTCTATTAGATATAACATGTTCGCTAACCCTGGTTGATTAGTAGGAGGAAGTTCAAAATTGCCTGAATTGTCATCTTTATTGATCCTTTGACATCAAACTCAAAATATTTTGTCTAAATTTGTGTAAATGTACGTTAATTTTGTTGTTAAACGTTCTGTAATAAAAAAAATATTTTACTCTTCAAAACTTAAAATTTGAAACCGTGAAAAGAAATTGATAGAGTAGCAGCATTGCTTGCTGTCACATAAAATTTATTTGCCATTTAGACAATATAAAACAAACGCTTGCGAAAAAATTCATGAGTTACCAAAAATTTGGAGGTGTTTAACATAAGTTTTGATTTTTCTAGTCAACATATTGATGTTGATTTGCATTTATCTATCTTTCAAGTTCTCGTCGTGTTAAGTGTTTTGGAGTTATTTTTTTTATTTATTTTTTTTTACAAAAAATTAATTTTAAGTTTGTTTGTTTATGGATTCAATAAGCACATTTCAAATATTTTTATTAACTGAAGGTGCAAGTCCCATGTAGGTCAAACTTATTTTGAGGAAATCATTATAGTCACACTGGAGGACTAATGTTTCACTCATCTTCGCCAACGATTTCTTAATTTTTTCATTCATCTACCAGCCACTGAGTTAGATACAAATGCAAAATCTAATCGCTTACTTTGCAGTTTGTTATTCGAAGTTATTATCGTGGTATAAAAAGCAAAGTTATTCTACATATATATTTAAACGAAAATTCAAAATATGAATAAAAATTTTTTGTCTATGAACAGTTTGATAATTAATATCTTTTATTCATCATCTGTATTTTGTTCATCACACGAAGCAGAGTCCCAATCTTTCATCAGATCTTGGTGTGAAGGCAGCGAAGCGAAACCCGGATGAAACCTTTCAAAATCGGGTGCAGCAGCACAGTTGCTGCCATTTTGGCCGGTTTTAATCTGATATTGCTTACTTACCTGCAGGTCGGGAGCTCTACGTATTCTCCTTTCAAAACAGTATCTTTCTATTTGAACTCCCACGACTGTGGTGAAGGGTTATTGATTTGTTTTCTAAATATTTAGGGTTTGTATAATATTCAAATAAATCATTCAATTTATAATTTGAAATTTTTTCTTTTAAAAAAATACCTTTACATCAATTTATAGTGAATATATTTTTTACTTGGATAATTACCTTCATCATCATTTATTATTATTTCACTGACTACAGTAATACATTGGCCAATGCAAGTTTCCATCCTGTTGGTTTTCTTAAAACATTTCTTCGGTAGACGATTTCCAATGAAGTATCTATTCTTGCAAGCCCAACATGTAACATATTCCGCGTCAACAAATGCCACTGAATTGTACAAATTAAAAGGACAAATGTTTTTAAAAAATATATAATCGAGGTAAAAAATTATTCATCTTCATATTAGAGGGCAACCAAAAGCGAGTTTTGGAGCTGGCTAAAGTTCCACCAAAGTGAAAAATTTGCGTAGACTTAAGACTCTATACAAATATATATATATATATATATATATATATATATATATATATATATATATATATCCGTTGTCTTCACTATTTATTTCTGGTTACGCCTTCTACATATAAAATAATATAATCAAATATAGGCGGCGTGATAGCGTAATGGTCAAGAAGCGCCTGGTTGGCGTTGTTATAGTGACTGGCTTCGAATTCATAGAGATTCTCGTCTATCATATAAAATGTGTCTGTGTGATGCGTCGTTTTCACTCGTGTTCATGTACGTTGGCGTTGAAACTTCTGAAGCAAGTGCACAAGAGAGATTGACCTTTAACCTTTTTAACTTTTAAACATATATTCCTACTATATGCAAATAAAAGATGAGCATTGCCTACTTTGAATGAACAAAGTAAACAAAGTTAAATAAATGGTATTCACCATAGCAACAAACTCCAAGAAGCAAGAGGTGAAATGGAAACATCTGTCAGAGTTATAAATGGTTTTAAATATTATTAAACATTTATAAATTAAAACCAATTTCAATAATAATTGTAATTGAAAAATCTATATTTTACTCAATATTCCCATAGCATCGTTAATTTCAAATGTTTAAAATATTAATTTTGTCGAATTATTTTTGTTTTGGCATATTTTCACAGTTGTGGTAATAATTTTTCGAATGAATGGTTTAAATGAACATTCTAGCCAGTGACACAAATAATATCGGATCAATAATACAATGAGCAATTTTTAAAGCACTGGAACACTTAGAATACATAAAACATTTTTTTTTCAAAATTTTTGAAGTAGTTAAAATTATTTTCAATAATTCTCAAAAATTACTCGTCATAAAATACACGAACTTCTACTCACATTGAACTGGTGCTGGCTGTTAAACAGGAGAAGCGATGAGAAATTTCAAATTCTCACTCTGACCAGAAAGGCTCGGTAGATTTGTGCTGCAGTTTTTAACATCACGTGATTTTTCATATTCACTCTACGAATCAAGTTTAAACAAATCATCATCAATTATTAATTATTACTGTAAATGTTATTATATTATTCAATTTTTAATTGATTTTAGAAATAATTTGCCGTTTTCAAAGAACTCGCGAGAAAATTTTTTTTCTAAAATCTAGATAACGACATGCTAAGAACCAATTATATAATAATGTTTTCTATGTAATTGTTTTCCTCGTTATCAGATAATTAAATATTCTAAACAAAATTCAACCTGCATTAAAACCACTGCTGCCTCACTGACTATCTCCGTTTATTTAAATTTCAATAATGATTGATTTTGATTTGAAATAAACTCAACAAATATATATTTGTTTGCCTTTTTCAGTTATTGAACGATTAACCAAAATAAACCCCAGACAGATTTCTCTGCAGCTTCTAATAACAATAATTTTTCTTCTTCCTAATTTTAGTCAGTGAAATTATTTTTGTTTGAGTAATGCGATTTCAAGTAGTTTACACATTACACACACACACACACACACACACACACACACACACACACACACACACACACACACACACACACACACACACACACACACACACACACACACACACACAACAAACACACATACACAAACACACACACACACGCACATCACATATACAAACACATGCCACACATGACAACATACGGATGATGAGAGTTCAACTTAGTGAAACTATTTCTGTCGGGTAAAATGAATAAGTCTTATTCCTGAATAACATAAATGTAGAGTTGATTGATTGATTGATTCGGTTCGAGCATTTTTTTTGTTTCAACAAACTCTGCGGTTTTAACGGGTAGATCACTCCAGATGTCTGTTGATGATGAAATAGCTAGCTTCGCCAAGATTCAGCCTGATGATAAGGTGGTACCATCAGAAGGTCTGATGAAGTTCAACTCAGGGAACGCATCCACAATAATTTGTGTCGACATTTCTATTTTCTTTTTTACTTTTATTATCCAAAATTTTAAATAATGATTTCAATTTTTTTGTAATTTTTATAGAAATCAGTGTTTTTAATTGTGAAATAAATTTGTTTAATCGTTCAGAACATTGTTTAGTTTGTCTAGTTTCTTCAAACTTATTTGTTAATTTACACATAGGTTTTGTTTTTTGCTACTTATCCCTTAGTTCCTCGTCATTAGCTCACACATTTATTTAGAGTTTCAATCCATGTTTTCTCACATTTTCTCAAATTACACTGAAGACCTAATGTTTCAGTCGCGCATTTTGCATCTCACCCACAAATTATATCATTTTTTCATCATAACATCAATCCATCTATCTAGCTATTGAGTCGTTTACAAATGTAAGGGGCGGCCAAACTTTTTGTTGTAAGGGTTACATTGAGAACTATTTTATCTTTGAAGGGCCGCATATGTACTTAAATAGCAAATTTTTTCGACTTCGCGGGCCGCATAACATACCTTCGCGGGCCGTACTTTGCCCACCTCTGCTCTACGCTAATGCTGAAAATAAAATTTGAATTTTTAATTAAATTTTTTTTTGTAATTATATCAATAAAAATATTTTATAATAAAATTGGTATAAATAGAATTGAAGTTGGAAAAAAACTTAAATTTTTAATTATTAAATTGAATGACATAAATAAAATTTTATTATTTATAATGATAATTTTGTAAATATATTTTGCTTAAAAACCATGAATATATTATAATATTATATATATATTCATGTTAAAAACAAATTGCGTGTTGTATATGAATGTCTCATAAGTGTCTCATAAATTAAGTGACCTTGACTGGCTATTACAAATTTTTTAAACATTTTGTTAAAAAATTCAAAGGTTACTGAAAAATTTGAAAAAAGATCAAACTCTGATGTAGAAAAAAATACCATTGCTGAAAAACAAAACTTGCAACTTTGTTTAAACAGCGGTGGATGGTTGAGTGGTGAATTATTTCATCGTTATTTGAAGAGCGGGGCTTAAGCAAATAACTGTAAAAGATACTGGAAATCATCATGTGCAAAATGAACAACTGTGCTATAACTTAAGGGATTTCTATATAAACACTAGATGGCAAACTGTTCTGAAACCTATTGCTGATATCTGCAAGTGAGTCTGAACTTTTGCAGTACTATAATTTATAAAATATTTATCTTTTATAAAACCAATGCAACAAATTAATGATACGAATTACATATAGAGTTATAATAAATTTACAGATAGATTTAAAAAAAACCATGAAGCTATTCGTTGCTGTCATCCTCTTGGCATTCCAATGTGAGTTATTATTTCAGTTTAAATTCTCTTCAAGAAATATTAAAATTAGCCCTAAACTACCCCATCAGACGCCCATGCAGCCAACCACTACTGCTCCATCTGCAACGCGAAAGTTTCGCTGGGGGCAGGTCTGACGGACGACTGCTTCCTAAAGCCTGTGCTAAGTGACTGCAAGGCTGACGAACATGGATGCTACGCCTCACTGAAGATCAACACTGCTGGTTTGTATGTATAAATTCTTGAAGTAATTGTAAAATCGAACAGATCAAATTGAAAATGGAAATAAAAAATAATTTTTCCCCATTTACAATCTTTATTCTATTCATTTAGTTTAAACGAGTTCAACATATAAAATATTTCTTCATATTAATAACGAAAACTAGGTGAGTTAAATTATCAATAATCGCGAAATATTTTTAATATTGAGTCGAACGAACACGCAGCCAAGACCATGGAGTTCAAGAGGTCATGCACGGCAGAGGGCAAGGAGTTGGGTCAGAGCAGTGTCAATGGTGATGAAATCCTCATGGAGAGGTTCTTCAGCGAATACGGAAGCAACTGCGACAACGGTGAGATCCTCTTCAGCCACAACAGCCTGTCCGGAGCTCAGCTGGCCACATTCAAGGATGCCGTCAAGAACTGGGAACGCCCGGAATGCGACTTCACCGGCAGAATTTAAGAAGGATTAGCAGTCGAAACAATTTTTAAAACATTGAAACACATTTTTCAATAGAAATTTGATAAGTATAACTGGTTAATTTGGTTTCAATAAAATAATATTCATATTACTTCGATTGGTTTCATGTAAAATAAACATTCCTAAATTATAAATTAGATATTTTAACTTCAAAATTTCAAAGCTCAGTCCTGAACTTATAAAAATTTTGTTCATTAAGTTAGCAAATAAAACTTTGTAAATACTTGAACTACAATGGCGATATTTCTTGGGAAAGTTATCTTTCTTGCAGAAAACCACAAAATATTTTGAAAATTTATAAATTTCTGACTGAAAAAGAATCGGAAGAGTGTTAGTAACTGGAACCTTTATACGGCCACTTTTGGCAAATCAAAAAAAGGAAATTCAGTTATAAAAAATTTCTCTGGCTAACTTTCCAATGTATAAGACGAGACTTTCAGACGTTTAAAATAGAACAGATTAGTTTGTTAAGTAGCATTCTTAAGTTAGAATGTATGTAGAGAGAGAGAGAGAGAGAGAGAGAGAGAGAGAGATGAGAGAGATCTGATGAAAACATACTTTTTATTAAATTGAGCAAACTAAAACAAAATAACTCTTTGAAATAATTCATAAATTAGAGGAATCATCGTTGTCATCATCATCAAATAATTTCTCCTCTTTTTACTCTTCTTCTTTTTCCTCCTCATCATCATCGCCTTCATCATCATCATCGTCGTCGTCATCATCGCCATCAGTTTTGTTATCGTCATCATTATCACTCATTGCCATCACTCTTCTATCACCATGATTGTACTTTTATTATTTTTTATCATCACCATCATCACCAACAACACTATCATCATAAAAACCATCATCATCACCACCATCATCATCATCATCGCTATCGTCGCCATCATTATCATCATCTTCATCATCGTCATCATCATCATCTTCATCATCATCATCATCATCATCATCTTCTTCATCATCGTCATCATCATCTTCTTCATCATCCTCATCATCATCATCAACACCATCATCATCATCATCATCATCATTATCATCTTTTCTTAAATCGTCATCACCAACAACAGTCTTTTCATCATCGTCGCGATTTTTCATCATCATCACTTTACTCTTCTTTTTATTTTTATTTGAATCTACAGTTGCAACTCTGACATAGAACAAAAAATATGCCTCGGCCTTTTTCACATTTTGCCAGCTGGTTGGAATTACACTATTATCGTTGAACTGGTACCATCTGTGGTTGTTGTTGGTGTTGTCTACGTATTGGTAGCGGTTGCAGTTGCTGCTGCTGCTACTGTTGTTGTCGTAGTTGTCATTGTAGTTGTTGTCTCTAAGCCTCTTGCAATCAGAAAACTGGTTGTCGTAATTTTCGTTGTAGTTGTTATGACTGTTGTTATCGTTACTAAGTGAGCCTGGATCGAGGACATAGGCATAATAATGTCCTGAACCTATGGAGGAACCTACATGTACCACAACGCCTTCGAGTCTGTATATGTTGTTGTTGTTGTTGTTGTTGTTGTTGTTGTTGTTGGGTTTATTAGAACGATAACCAGCAGCGCAATTTGCACTGACGTACAATATCACATCGAGATATTCCTCAAACTCAACATGGTGGGTTACCTTGTATGGCCTTTCATCAGAGTGTCCAAACCTTTGCAGTTGCAGTATGAGAACATTCGGCAGCTGATGGATTTTAAAATGTTTCTTGGCTCGTTGTTTTAATTTGCAATTCGTACATGAATACCATTTTGTATTCTTCATATCTTCAGCCAAGCAGAAGTATTTAAGAGCTTCTTCAACTGACCCCTCCAGACTGACCTCCAGAGTTATGTTGAAAAAGGTTTCATAATGATTCGAAGCATGCCGACACTGTTGGCATATAACTGTGGGATTGATATAAAGGAACGTTTGTCATTGTAATTGAGCTGTAGAAAATAAATTACTCATGGTCAAAATAAACTTCAAATCTTTCTGTAGAGTAAAACAGAATTGATTCATTCTAATGCATATAATTACCCTCTCTTTGAATGATTAACAATATAGTTTTTGAATTTAGTTACTGAAAGAAACATACATCTTTGTTTTATTAACTTTTTAAATTATTTAAACCATTAAAATAGTCAATAATATCGGTATTAATTTTTGACAAATGGCACAATTGAACTTTCTAGTGAAACAAATGTCAATATCGCAATCTTCTCTGTAAAAAATTTTTACTTTAATTTAAACTAACAACATACTGTTATAAACGAAGCCTATACAAAAATTCTCATCTTAACATCGTCGTCATCTCTTTATATAACAACTCTTTATTTATTTTCATCATGTTTCATCATTTTTATGTTTCATCCAGATCTTAACTTTTTTATCTTCTTAAACTTTTAGACTTTTTTTAATTTAGTGTTTTTTATTATTTGTTAGTATAATTTTTGTTCCCGTCTTAAGGTTATACTCGATGATTATTATTTTTATTTGCAAAGTTTAAAACGAAAATCATTTTTCTAACTTATGGTTTAATCGAATTGAAAGTTTAAACTTTCTTTCGGCGACCAATAAATTAAACAATTGTATGCTTCTTATCAACTTACGACCTTCATAATAACATTGGTGGAGATAACAGACATAGAGATGATAGCGAACGAAATTTTACGATCCTAAAAAACAAAGTGATATAAAAATAAATTACAAACAAACAACTGAAAAATGTTAAATAAAAAATTTAGTTACTTTGGCTTCTGAGGTACCCGCTGAAAATTTTTGAAAGTGCAGTTGTCCTCTCAGTGTACTTATCCACTTTCGATCCAAGTGTAATCTCTGTTTGCAGGAAATTCAAAAGGCAGAGTAAAAATTCATGCGCATCTCCCTGCCTGCCGAGCTGCATCTGCGGGCAGATGTCTTTCATCTTCACAACTGCCACAGGACAGACTGGTTCATCACTCTCGAATAGCACCCAGGCCAGACTCTGTAGCACGCACGCGGAACATTCTTCACTGTTTATAATCATGCACTCTTCACTGTGATTGAACATCAGATAGTTATTCCAAGCTGGAATCCGCAACAGACACTGAAGGACAGAGGCAATGAAACAGGTGTTTCCCAAGTTGTGCAAGCCAACACCAACAATTGATTGCTTCCACACGGGATCCAACTCCTCTTCGAAGAGTTCGTCTGACGGGGCGGGCAACAGCTCACCCTGGATCAACTTGACAAACAACGTTTCAATTACTACGGAAGAAGATGTTGTTGTTACTGACGATGATTGTTTTCGAGAGGTCATGTGATGTTATTCGTCTGCCTGTGGTTGGGTATCTCCTACCTGAACGCCTCTGCCTTCTGGCAAACTCATTTTTCTCTTCCTTGGACGACCGGTCAAATAATTTTTATCCGTATCAATTCCGTCTGGCTCGTTGTCATGGCTGACGGATTTTTCTTCAAGATTTTCCAGGATCGAAAATAGTATTTGAATTAAGAAAAATCTTTAAAGTAAAGTGTTTTTAAATTTTAAAATTTTCCAAGTTAAATAAAAATCTCCAAGTTGCCTGTCTAGAATATTTTCGAGTTACAAGGGTTGCTAGACTGTTGTTGGCTCTGAAAACTAGAGAAGTTAAATTACATTTCACTGTTAATATATATTTAAATTAAATAAATCACAAAAATAAAACTATGTGTAATCTTTACTACAAGATTGTTATATTTATTTCTTCATCTGGTTCCAATATTAACTACATTATATTTATATTGACGTATACTTTCTAAGTACTGCTGGATAATTATGTTCAGATAGTAATGGATGTACGAAATTAATGTACATCAATTTGGAATCTTACTAATTTGTTTCAAAGTTTGAGGTTAATCATAATAAATCTCTCTAATGACAAACAAGTTGTTAACTCAGCTTGCAATGGAAACTAAAAGTTATTAACGACAATCTTACTAATACTTCCAATGTATCTAGAAATTGTTTATTATATTGGAATGGCAATACAGTAACATCTATAAAAACACAGTAATTATCCAAGTTATTATCCAGCTAGATCAGTACTTAGATAATTATTATGATGACCAATCATACAGACAATTCAGCCGGACACCAGTACTAGATATATGTTAGGATGACAAATTTTACAAAGGGTTTGTATTTAATTATCTCATTAGCAACTACATCATCAGTTGTTTAAATATTTTAGTAATTTTACGTGACCGGGGCTTCGTGAACCACGGGTAGGTTGAACTAGTTGGGTACATTTGCTTATTTATAACAAATGCTAGTAGGCGTTTTATAATTGTAACTAATAATGCGTAATGGACTAGCTGAGTTAATCTGTTATGTTTATGTCTAGACGGATGGATATGAATATTGACTGATCAAATGAACCAGCAAGTGAATTAGTGAATGACTGGCTGAATGAATAAATAAATGAATAAATGAGTGATCGAATAAATGCGAAAATGAATGAGTGTAGTAGGTGAATGAATAGAATACAGAAGTTCAGGTTATCATCAAACTAAACGCCTTAAAGATTTGAAATGCAGTTGCAGTATTAGGCAGTTGACGAATGTTGAAATGTTTAACGACTCGTTGTTTTGATTTACACTCTTTACATGTTTAGATAAAATTATTTTCTATTTCAATTTAAATAATAATAAAACTCGCGGCTAAAACACCAGCATCTTGATCATAACATCATTCTGCTGCTTAAAAACTGTTATGGTTTGGCAACTAAAGTACCGTATCTTTGGCAGATGAGTAAGAAATATGAGTGGCACTTAAATTTTTGGGCGTCGGGTCTCACTGTAAAAAGACGTGATATCAGTAGAATATTTTTTCAAGATAATGACAGAAGCAATTTGGTAGAATTATTTTTGTAATGGTTTCATTACTGAGTAAAACAAACTTGAAAAAAAAACAAGATGGAGGTGGAAAAAGAATTTCTCAGACGCAACCGACGATTTAAAAACACAAAAAATAAAATTTAGATTCTGAGATTGGAGATTTGATTTTCAAGGATTGTTACAAGTAAGCTTGTTGCTTTGGATTCTATGGTTACATTACATCTAATACATTCTATATTCTTGTATTCTTTATTTTACAGAAAATAAAGAATTCATATGCTTCATATTTTATTTCTATTCGCAAATCCACTCACTGAACATCAAAAGGTTTTTTTTCAATCTCATGAGATGATATAGTTTAAATTTTTCTCTCGGACGAGCTTGGCTAAAGCAAATAATATAAATAGTTTAGTTTGCGTATTTTGAACGTAGAGTGAAACTGAGTGGTACCATTCATAAGTGATACGTTTTTCGAAACATCTGCTCAACCAACCCATCGTTCGTCGCTATAACGTTGTTCATTATTTTCACAAAATTAACCACGCCAAATAAAAAATTTCATCTGCATAATGTTTTTTTTTGTTTTTTTTTGTTTCATATTTGACGCAATGACGATAGAAACGTTAATAAGGAGAATATAAAACTCACTAAATTACATGCAACAATAAGAAATTTTGTATAAAATGTTTAAAAAAGTCATGAAATTTATATCCTTGCGTCTATTTTTTTTAATTTAATATCTTAATAATTGAGAAACACAATTATTAATAATAATAATAATTAAAAAATTAACTATTAAAAACAAATTTGGAAAAAATTTATTAATACCCAAGAAGAGTTTTTCATAAAAGAATTGTACAGCGTGGTTTGGCTTAATTGCAAAAATTTCTTTCAACCAAAAATATCATATGCGTGGTCTATTGTTTTGTTTGTAGAGCGTGGTAGCGTATTTTCTATGTTTGAAAAAATAAAATAGTTATAGACAAAAATACGTATGAGAAACATACACGAGAAGTCTCTATAAAAGCGGAGGACCTCAACGAGCAAACTAGAAAGTCCCACAGTGTTGAAATCAGCCTGCGAGTGTTTTTTAGCTGTTCGTGTTGGGAGTTGTTTTTGTGAATGCTGTTTGATGAGATTAACGAGTATATTATTTTTAATTTTTTAATTTTATTTCAGATTGACCAGTTGATCTCCTACGAAAAATGAAGGTACTCTTTGTCGTCCTTTTGCTGGCCTATGAATGTAAGTTGACTCTCGTTCGTTGCCACTCAAAGATCATTTATTTAATTATTTTGAAATTCATTTATGAATTTTATTTGAGAATAAACCTTAATTAATTAGAATTAATTTAAAAATTATTAAATTGCCGTTGGTTATTATTTCTAATGTTATATTTCCCAGACTTTACGCTACCTACAAATCAGTCAAAATTCTAACACACACGTTTTACTACTTAACGTCTCCAGAATTAAATTCAAAATTGAATAAATATTCATTATAAACGACGACGGCGACAGACGCCCATGCAGCCAACCACTACTGCTCCATCTGCAACGCGAAAGTTTCGCTGGGAGCAGGTCTGACGGACGACTGCTTCCTAAAGCCTGTGCTAAGTGACTGCAAGGCTGACGAACATGGATGCTACGCCTCACTGAAGATCAACACTGCTGGTTTGTATACAGCGTCCTTTTCATGGCTTATAAAATTTCACCGGTCCTATTTATTAATTCGTTGTATTTCACGGATAGAGTCTTAGACGAGTAGTTTTATAACAATTCAAGGTAAATAGACTAAGTTATGTTTACACGTTATGTTGTAAGTTTTGTGCTGGACTATCCAGAACAAAGTTTTAAAATGAAAAATAATTTTTCATAAAAAAAATTTGTGAACATCATCATTTCCATATTCAGCCAAGACCATGGAGTTCAAGAGGTCATGCACGGCAGAGGGCAAGGAGTTGGGTCAGAGCAGTGTCAATGGTGATGAAATCCTCATGGAGAGGTTCTTCAGCGAATACGGAAGCAACTGCGACAACGGTGAGATCCTCTTCAGCCACAACAGCCTGTCCGGAGCTCAGCTGGCCACATTCAAGGATGCCGTCAAGAACTGGGAACGCCCGGAATGCGACTTCACCGGCAGAATTTAAGAAGGATTATGAAAATATGATTTCATTTCAATTACAAAATCTATTTGTTCCATCTCCTCAATAAATTTCATTAATTTAAAAATTTGTTTTTGAGTTTATTAACTTTCGAAAAACTATTAAAACAACCAAAAGTTAAAACAAAAATTTATTAATTAGTACATAATTATTAACATTTCATCTGTGTATCAATTTTACATGTGCGTAAATGTGCATAGTCCGTTTTAAAATAATAGTTGACTTTAATCAATCAATGAGTTTTCAAAGCGCTATTTTCGCGATGTTCAACAGCGCTCCTCAATTAATATTGCAATTAGATGAATCTTGAGATCCGCTCTGAACTTTTTAAGTGATGGAAAAGAAGTCAGAGAAGGAGGTAGAAAGTTCCAGAGAAAAAAGCCAGAAAAAGCAAAAGCAGATTTAGCTAAAGAGTGTTTAACACGAGTTAAGAAAAAGTGAGAACAAGAAGACGATCGTAAAATGGGGCGTTTAGGTTCAATTATAAATCTGATAAGTATTAGGAAATAATTTAGATTGAGACATATACAAAAATATTCAAATTTTAAAAAATAATTTTTATTTTATAGTTAACACATAGAGTCAGACCAAGCGATAATTGAAGAAAGACATAGAAATAAATAATAAAGAACACTATTGAGATTAGATGGAGGATTTGCGCGGTCTATAATTTAATCTTTAACGATAAAACCTTTAAGAAAACGTCAATACATAGGATAAAAAAGCGCTTTTTACAAATTTATAAAATTTTTAGCTACTAGATAAATTAGTATTATAAAATAATAGCATGTTTCAAATGTTGCCTCACTTTGCTCAATCAAAACGAGACCCCATGCCGATTTATTACATTCGCCCTATGAAGTTTACAATTAAAAAACGTCCGTTCGTGTGAATTATCCATATCGATTTAGTCAGTGTCTAATTTTATTCGTTTGAATCACTCTCAATTTCACGATTATTTAAAAAGTTTTATTCAGAATGTGAACAGCATTAATACGAATGATGTAAAAATACTATCATTTCTAAGAAGACAGGTGTGGTATGGTATATAAACATGTAACATAGAGTATACATACATCATAGAGATCACACAAATATATTACGTTGTATTTATCGTATATCATAAGATTATATATAATATATTATAATATGTGATATTATACCATATCATAAGATTAACTGCACAAGTTATAAAAATAAGAGTTAGATCTGAGTTTGTATAAAAAAAAAAACCTCGAAACTACATCCACAAACAATATCTATAAAAATTTTATAAAATAAACAGCTGTTTTAAACTAAAAAAAAGTAAGTGAATTTCGTTCAGATTTTGAGGTATAATATTGCTGTAGTGGAAAACTTAGTCTTGTCTTAAAGATTCTGCTGATGTGGTTGTGTATGTCAGGCTAGTTTGACCTTCGACCTCATCCAAATCTTTAACCTCAACATCGTTATCGCAAACTGACGATGTCCATCTTTGGATGAACTTTTCATACTTTTCTCTCTTGCTCGCGCTAAACTTTTCAATAATACTCTTGGGAAATAATTCCTGAGGAGTTCCGCAGTTTGACAGTGATGAGTTGTAAAGGTTGAAGAGGAATATGGTGTTTTCCTTCTCGCCAGAGCCATGCCTTTCGCCCATGCATGTCCTCACAATAGTCACGGTGTGAACTGGCGGGAAGATATTTGCAATGTTAGATTATAAGCGTTTCTCTGTCAAAGCACGAAGCTAAACAAGAGTAAGGTTGAGAAGTTTCTGGGATAGAAAGTTAAAAATATCGACTGTCTTGTTGTGAAATGTGCAGTTTCGCTTCGACAGTTGCATGCCTGCTGACAAGTGGTTTCGTCTAACTTAGTTTCGGCTAATGTTTATGTGGAAAAAGTTTGTTAACTTCCGCACTGCCTAGTGCACTCCTACATTTACATGCATGCGTTTGCACAAAATCACAGACACGACATAGAAGGACAGTCTTTGATTTTCTCAGAGACGGCATTTGAATGAAGGAAACAAGACAAAACAAAATGAAACGAATAAAAACGTAAAATATTACTATACCCTAGGCTAATCCGAATTTACAAATATCCACAAATTTAATTAAAATACATTCAACTTTAAAATGATAAGTAATCGATTTCACAGCTTCTCAAATTTCATTTTTTTTTGTATAACTAACAGAAACAAGTCGAAATGTCAAACCTTTGAAATCAAAAAACAAGTTAGCAGCGCACTGCATGGAGCAGTTCTTGAAAGGAGAAACGGAGAAACATCGTTGGGGGATGATGTTCGGAGCTATCACCATGTTGCTACACTCTGCACATAGCAGGGGGGGTTGGTTCGCACCGACCTCTACAACATTAAACAGTTTGCATTGTAACTTTTATAACTTTAATTGTAAGAGAAATTTTATATTAGGCTAAAATAAAACCACAATAATTTAACGATTATGAAAAATTTTTTGTTGAGGTACGTTATTTAAATTTTCGGTCACATAAAAATTAATTCTTATTACTATGATTAAAATGTATATTGAGTGATTAATAAACATGGATGGCAACGTATTAAAATTTTTATAAAGTTGAATCATTAAGAAATCAGACACCATTTCAAACTGCGAACGAATAAACGATCATTTATCTATCTATCTATCTAGCTATCTATCTATTTACCTACCTACCTACCTGACTGGCGATGAATGAGGCAGACTACCATTGCAACGAGCAACTGTAACTTGTTCATTTTCAACCGTCTAATCGCTTGTCAAGTTGATTTTAAAAAATAGTTTGCAGTTAAACTTTTCAAATCCTAATGCACTAGGAGAGGAATTAGAGTGACGAATCTTGCGTTTGAAATAAGAGTTACCTGCTCCGCAGAGAGAAAGAGAGAGAGAGAGAGAGAGAGAGAGAGAGAGAGAGAGAACAACAATTGGCAAAACACATAAATTACCAATCTTTAAATAAATACACGCTAATATATTTTTTTCTAACTAAATTTCAATTTTAAAAAATATTAATCATTCAATAAAACCTGGAAATTTAAACGAAAATAATCAAGTATAAACAAATAAAAGAATGATTAGGTATTATTCGTCAGACGAAACCTAGAGACTACAGAATAAATAATAAATCCAACGCCGAGCTCAACGCCAACTGAATGGTAGTTAATGTAATCTATATGTGGCATAATGTGGTGTTGTGTGTGTTTAAAATTTTGTACTGTAATGTAATATTGTACGTGTATATATTTACATTAGTATATATATATTTACATTAGTATATATATATATATATATATATATATATATATATATAATGTATGGATGATGTGTATAGTTATATGCAATGTATTGTATTGTAATGTAATGGTATATATATATATATATATATATATATATATATATATATATATATGTATATATATAATTTATTTTAATTTAATTAATATAATATATTGAAGACGGCACAATCATCTGAAGATCTTGATAGCTAGCTATTATAACATAACTTTGTGAACCTTGATTGAATCCGATATTATATCTGTTTTAATGTGTTTATGTGTGTGTGAATGTGTTTGTTTATATGTGTGTGTGTGTGTTTGCGTGTGTGAGAGCTTGCGTGCATGTGTGTGAGTTAACTTCAGAAAAGAGGAGAAACCTACTGAAGCGATAAGTTGTATTTCTTAAGTTACAAATCCTATTATGTAAATGTGTTATATCGTTAAATTTATATTCTTATTAACACATAACATTCAGTCATAAGTATTTTGTATCGGTATTGGTTACTATCTAGTAATAATATTACATAATAATTAATTCTTCACCATTATAATAATATAGAAGTTTTTTTGCAACACTCTTACATATTTATTTAACTATATGCAATTAATAATAAATTTCTAAGCACTGTTTATTTTATTTTGAACCAAGACATCATTTCTGGATTTCTATCTTGAAATGTTTATTCGACTTGTTAACATTATGTAGAAATCATTGATTTTTTTATTTTTAAATTCAGGTTTGTTTACATTTAAACCCACACTCTCTTTCTCTCTCTTTCTCTCTCTCTCTCTCTCTCTCACACACACATACACACCCATGCACACACACACACACACACACTCACATATATATATATATATATATATATATATATATATATATATATATATATAATACTAAACTTTACCAAGCAATGAAATAATACATCAGCTATTAAACTATTTTGAACAATTTAGAGAAGCTATGCTAGAGTTAGAAGACAGACAATATGTCATTGTTCACTATAGGCTGAGAAATTTCTATTTCAAATTTTAAAATTTTATTCTTGTATTATAATGCTAGAAAACTAAAATAAAACATGGTAAAATTGTTTTATCAGATACGCCATAGTAAAACAAATTAAACGTTAATCCTATAAATAAACAAGTTTTAACTTAAACGTCAACAATTTTAGCAAATGCATTTTTTAAGGTGACTGCCATTAATTTGAATTAATTTTGAAAAGTTTATCCGAAAGTTAAACTTTCTATGTCCAAAAAGTCAAGTTTACGTTAAATTTGTTGAGCAAATCAATTTTTAACCTCAATTTTCAATTTCAATATTGACCGAGCAAACATCATCGGCATCGTAAAGTTCACTTCAGTGCAATTGGTTCCATGTTCGGGGTATGGCACGTTGATGTGTTCGACATTTGAATGAGCATCTCATACAATACGTTTTTGGGTTGCCTGAAATCCGTGACGTTGGTTAACTTTCGGAAAATAACTCAATAAGTGTATCGCAGTTTCCCAGAGATGATTTGAATCGTGCTAAGATATCTAGTTCGGAGTTTGATTCAGCAATTTGGCCTGTCAGTACTTCTTATGTTCCATTACCTTGGCTTAACACTACTTCTTTCTTGCATGATTTCTCAATGTCGGCATACCTTACTTATAATCCGCAAAAAATATTTACACAAAATAATCAGATTGTAATTTACAGCAATTGTGTAAGTAGAAATATGAAATTATTAACTAACGAACCGACTTGAAAAATAAATTTTCATCATATTTCCTTGAACAATTGGGAAACTAATACAATATAAGCTTTAGAAGTGATGTAGGTTAAGGTTATCTATGTTCATTGTAAGTTTATAAGCTCTGTACAAGTATTTATTAAATCGCTTGTATGTATGTTATGTTGTTTGTGTTGCATGTATGTATGTTGTACTGTTGTAGATGTCGGGTGATGTTTTCGAAATATCTATGATCTCTTAGTTACCTATAAGATATAAAATGCACTCTTATGCAAAAATCCATCAATCCAATTCTCTCGTTCACTACATCAACTTCTTTAACACAATATTATTTATGTAATACATTTATTGTATAAAATTTTAACTCGACTTAAATGTACCTATCAACGCAAATTAATATGCGCACGCTTTGTAAACAAGTGTTAGACAGTGAAACAACAATAATTCGTTCTTACTCAAACAAACTTTTTATTGACGTTAATGAACCCTTTTTGATGAAGTTTACTACCACCTATCGCTATCTTACCATGCTCTCTTTGAAGTGGTTGTTTAACTATATAGTGACAATACTCACTAAGGAAATCAATATAGAGATAGGCAAAGCATTCCATTGAGCAGTTCTTAACTAGAGAACGTTTGAAGCACTCCTCGAATTCAACTTTAAATGAAATTCTGTTGGAGCATACTGCACATAGAATGGATTCTGTTCCACCTGCTGTCGGCAAAAAATTTGTTGAAAACTCCAACGTATTTAGATGGAAATTGAAGAACATTTAAAATTGCATTAGTGGTTGGCAAATTCGTAAATGGTTTTTTGGCAAAAGTTTTGGACAGTAGGTAGCCATTACTTGCTGGGAACTTTTCTACTTCTATATGAGATGGGTCATGACAAATAAAGTTGTTAAAATCTAACAACTATTGGAAAGATTACTGGGGAAAGAGATCGCGGTTAACAACGATTAACTTTCGTGAAGTTATTGTGCCACTTGTTGAATTTCACCACATTTCAAATACTACAAAGTGTTCAAGATCGGGTTTTGTGGAGGTCGATGGTCGCCAATGTCCTGAAAGGATAAGGCACGAGAAAGAAAAAGAAGGTTGGCAAATATTTTCAAAATATTGCACGAAATATGTGTGGATATGTTTATAATTATAAAATAATAAATGTCTGTTATGTTCATCCATTTGTAATCATATTTGAAAAAAATTTAGTTTCCTTGTTCAAATGAACATTATTATTGGTTAGCATATATAAACTATTTTCTAAATAAATGTACTGATAATAATATAAAGCATAATGAGAAAACTCTTACTTAACTGACGGTGACAGCAAAGAGCAATGAAAATCAGCAAACTCTTGTACCAGTTCATTGTAGAATGAGATGAAATGCTGTTGAAACTTCTTTCAAATATTATTTCACCGCAGTTGAGTTTAAGTTTTAAAATACAGTACCTTAACTTTCTCAATTTTGTGCATTTTAATTATCGATTCTTAACATTTTAATATCTTCAGTTTACATGCAAATGTCAATAAGAAAAGATTGATCGAGCGTAGAACATGTATTTGGATTTACATCACCGTAAGAACTTAATGGCGTTCTTTTTTTGTTATTTATAATACATTAAAAATATTATTGAAAATACTATGTATATAAAATCTATCTATTGCACTTCGAAAAGCATTAATTTAACTTTACAAAAATAATAAAAAGAACTTTCCGCTTGTTTTATACTTACTTTACCGACCAAATTTATATTTATATTTGATATATAACAGATGATAGAAATTCGCTTGTTTTAAACTATGTCTAGTTTATTTTCGTTTTCTCGTAAGTTACCCTATTAATTTCGTTCGAAAAACTATTTTGAAGTTTGAATTTTATGTCATTTTAAGAAGCCAGTTTGGATCTTGAATTAATCAAAAGTTTAAATGAAGGTAAAATCTTCAATTTGGTATGCAAATTCAATTTTTTCATTTTATTTTTGTAGTCTGCATTTAATTTTACAAACATCGATAACTTCTCAACAGTTTAACTCAAGTTTTTTTCCATAGATCGATAAGGCATCTAAACACTGTGAATGATTTTAATTTGAAATTTTTAATCAGTGGTTCACCAAAACCATGGTAAAGAAACATTTTTTACTTCCATTAATTATTTCGTATCGAGTATCAAACTAAAAACTGGGCTTCAAAAAAGTTTAATCAATTCTAATATTTAAACTTTTCAGTGAAATTTGTATCGGTGAAAATTACTGAAAACATATATTGCCTATCATCTTACAAAAAATTTTCATCATAAAAATATCATCATTAATTTATCAAATTATTCGAGTTTTATAAATGAAAAACAGGAAAAATTTCATTTGATGAATATCAAATCGAAAGTAATATTTTACAGATACGAGAGAAAGTTATAGAAATATTTAATACTCAACATTACACCCATTAGTGCTCTCCTGTTTGCATGTTCACTTCATACAAGCCTATCGCGCACATTGCACTGTGTTTAGTGGATTGAATGAATTATATTTGTGAAAGGTGGTGACGTAACTAAGAAAAAAAAACAAATGCAAACAAGTAGAAACAAAAAAATGGCCACTTGGAGATTATCAATATTTTATTTGGTATCTTTGAAATTATCTATATCCTATGTGGTATCTCCGAGATTATCTATATCTTATTTGGTATCTCCGAGATTATCTATATTTTTTTGGTATCATTGAGATTATCACTATTTTATTTGATATAGTCGAGATTAACTATCTTTTCCAGGTTATCTTAGAGTTTACCAATAACTCGTTTGGTATCCTTGATATTATCTTCATTTTATTTAGTATTTTTGAGATTTTATAAAACTTATTTAGTACCTTCAAGATTATCTATATCTTATTTGGTATCTTCGAAATTATCTATATCTTATTTGGTATCTTTCCTCTTCCGAACCCAGCCATTCGTTTCCTGGAAGGAATTATAAGAAACGGGATAGATGAAATTCGTAAAATTTAGATAAAAATACCAAAGTTGCCATGTCTTTATGGAGTATAGATTTAATATAAAGTTTTAGCATCTAATTGAAATCTAAATAAAAATACTTTCAAAAATATCAGATTGCACAAGACAAGTTTGCAGAAATTTTTCAAAAAATTTATTTATTTATATAATTAAAAAACAACTATTGGAAAATATTAAACTCTCACTTTAACAATAATATTCCAGATAAATAAACAATTTTTTCATTTTTGTTTTATGCGTATTAAAATTAATCAACAAAAAAGGATTTCAGCTGTAGTAAACTTTATCGATATGTTCTTATACATGTGTCGGTAAATAATCGTAATTAATATAACGAAAAAGATTTCAATGAACTAAAGTACTCTGGATGTTACAAAAATTATAAAATGTAAATTTGGAAATGTAAATTAGGATATAGGAATCAAATGGAAAACGTATATTAGGAATCGTATGAGTTCTGCACCCAACTCTGTCGGTACGGATCCGGCAGATCACCCATCACTGCCCTCCTTCGCTTTTTCTTTTGTTTACGTTTTTCCCTATCACGTGGTGTCGCTAAACAATCAGGGATGGGCGGTGAAGATGGACTTTTTTCTAGCGTTGAATCTGTCGGCATGTTAAGGGTTTTAATGTAAACTCAATATGGTCGAAATTCTGTAAAATAATATAAGTGTGCTTAATTGAATTACTGTTTGTTGTGAAAACCATGTTGAATGAAATGTTATATCTGTATTTATCAATGTCATGATAATTATTTTATCGTTGCTTCTGTTGCCAAATACTATTTTATCGTCGTCGTCACCATCACGACCATTTGCAAGCATTTTTTAATTCCTGTCGTTAAAACTAATTAATGTCTTTTAAAGTCAAGTTGTTACAATTTAAAAATGCATTCGATCGTTTATTGTGAGTTCAATTGGAAAATAAAAATGAAACTGGCGCGAAATAATTGGAGATTATTCACTTAAACTGCACAATGAAGGAGAATTTGTGTGGATCCAAAGGTTGTTGTTGTTGTTGAAGAGATGTTGTTGTTGTTGCGGTTGTTGTTGTTGCAGGGTTGAATAAATTTGTTGCATCGACTGAAATACATGAGGTCGTTGTTGGTAGAAAAATAATTGTTGTTGCTGTTGTTGAGGTTGTTGTTGGTAGAAATGATGTTGAAGTTGTTGTTTGTGTTGCGTCAACAAGTTCAATTGTTGTTGTTGTTGAAAAACATGTTGTTGTTGTAATTTGCGTTGCATTTGGTTGCTGAGCAGTTGCTGAACTTGTTGCTGATGTTGCAACAACTCTCGTCGTCGACGTTCTGTGTTTTTAATATCTTTTCCCGATGGATATTCATTTCCGGCAGACATTAAGAGCGCGTTCAAGTGTTTACTTCCGGCTAAAAGATTATTACTTTTTCCGGTTGCGCACATACGTCTGTCGGAAGCAAATAGTTGAACGTCGATGGATGCTTTCCCGCTGCTGATGGCGACCGTTTCGTGGAATGCAGTTGATGGTGGTGCGTTTTGTTGTGGCTGAAGTTGTTGCTGCAAGGATGGTGACGACGTCGTTGTTGTTGTTTGCGTAAAATGTTTTGTTGGTGTTGTCGTTGATGTTGCAATTGCCAGTGAAGAATTTTTTAATGTTGACTTTTTGTTGTCGTTGGAAACAATTGAAGACGTGTATTGCTGCTGGAGGGGCTTGTTTTTAGTTGGAAAGTATAACTGATAAAGTTGTTTTTGTTGATATTGTTGTTGATACTGTTGTTGTTGATACTGTTGTTGTTGTTGTTGATGTTGTTGTTGATTAGTTGGCGATAATTGAATTGTTGCCTGTCCGTCAGAGCTTATTGTTTCGACTTGCGTGTCCCTGTTAAGTGTCAATCTAACTAAATTATTCACATCGTCAGAGTCATTGTGACTATCGGCTGCCTTGAGGACATCGCTTATTACCTGCCCCTTAATAATGCTACTTTCATCATCAGACTCATTATCATCTTTCACGATAATGTTATTTTTATTGTTATTATAATTATTATTGTTATTATTATTATTATCGTTGTTTTTGTTTGCGCAGACGTTGGCTGCCACATTATTTTTTATTCGTCCGTTGACCTCGTCGCTCGGCGCTTTCATGTCTTTCTTCATGAATGCACTTCCTTCCGGCACTATCAAGGTCAAATCGCCAAGGTCGTACGTCACGTGATTCGTCTCAACCAATGAGCGTTTAGCATGAGTCATCATGGGAGATGGTGAGGAGGAGGAGGAGGAGGAGGATGTGCGGTTGCGAGACCTGCAATGGTATCTGGTGACGGATGGATGGAATCGATGAATAAAAGAATAAATAAAAGAATGAATAAAAGAATCGATGGACAGACGAATGGATGGATTTTTGAACGGCCGATGGAATGGATGGATAGATGGTTGAACAGATAATGATGATGTAAATGGATAGATGAATGAAATGATGGGTTGACAGATTTATGGATAGATGAAGGAATTGGAAGATGGACAGACATAAAAGTAGTTGAAGAAGAGATCGATAAACATATTGTTGTGTGTGACCCGTGCATTGTTTGTATTCGAACACGGTCACTTCAGTCGCAGAGCCAAGCATCTTGACCATTACGCTATCGTTCTGCCTAACTCATAGAAGCTTAATCAAATATCATGGAGTCTTAATAGCCAACCTGACGAAAAAACAAACAGACAAGGCGAGTGCACACAGAATGAGAACAGCTAAAAAGGCCGTGATGATGGCAAAGATGATGGTTTTAGTCGCACCCAACGACTCCCCATCATCATTGGTCAGTTTTATAATGACCTCATTATTGTTATTTAGGTCATCGTTGTTGTTGTTGTTTTGTTTGTTGCTGTTAGCAATGTCGTCGTAATAAAAGGAGTTCGTGTTGTTGTTGTTGTTGAATTTGTTGGGACCGTATTTGAAATTGTTACTGAAGATGTTGTCTGATGATGATGATGATGGTGATATCAAGAGTGATGATGACGACGACGATGATGAAGACGGAGGTCGAGATGATGCTGACGACACGGTTAATGAGAAGTATTGATTGAAGTCAAGGTTTTTTCCGGTATCATCATCATCATTAACGCCGTCTTTATTGACGTCATCATCATCATCATCATCGTTATCACCCTCATCGTCGTCGTCGTATTCATCATTATTTTCGAGCACTTTATTAGATGTTATACTTTGGCTTTCATCATCATCATCATCACCTGCATCATCATAACCATCATCGTCATCATCATCGTCGTTATCATCATCGTCATTATCACCGTGCAAATCATCTTTAAAAACCCGGTTGAATGTATAACCATCAGGTACTTTTTCATCATCGTCGTCATCATCTTCTTCTCCAAAATCATCACGATCGTCACCACTTCTTATGGCTACCTCATCCCCATCGTTGTCACTACCACCACCACCACCACCACCACCACCACCACCACCACCACCACCACCACCATCGTCTGAGGGGGCTGTGAATAAATAATAACCTTTCAATACCACGTTATCGCCGGCTAATGTGGTCAATTATGAATTAATATGTTATTAATAATGAAAGATATCATGATACAGTTACGTTTGATACTAGATAAAAGTGATACCATAGTACAATTATATGGAATACTAATACTTAATAACCTTAATATCACGATACAAATATCTTGGATAACAATTTGATAATAAAAATATAATATAATAACACACACAGACACAGCACACACACACACATATACATCAACACACACAGACACAACACACACACACATACATCAGCACACACAAATACAACACACACACAAACACACGCAGACACCACACACACACACACAGACACAACACACACATACATCAACACACACAGACACCAAACACACACACACACACACACACACATAAAGTTAATGATCAGTAGGTAAGGATTGGTAACAATAAATCTCACCATTGTCGAAGA
>NW_008704216.1:115999-117284 GCF_000326865.2 Helobdella robusta | reverse complement strand
TGTTTTTTGTTGTTGTTGTTGCTAGTGGCGTTGAAAATGTTGTTGTTGTTGTTGTGAAAATGTTGACTGGAGCTGATGATGATATTTGAGACGAATGATACATTAACGCCAGTGAATTGTCGAATGCTGCTGAATTTAAATATTATCTTGACGTATTCATGGCACGCTTTAAAAGACGACGACGACGATGATGACGATGATGATGATAGTGATGATAACGTAGGTGACTGTGATGATGATGATGGCGATGATGCTGAGGCAGATGATGATAATGATCTTAAGTCTGCTTTCGTAAGTTTAATAATTTCATATTTATTCCAGGCTATTATTTTTTCAGATATTAACGCCGGTGACGATGATGACGACGACGATGATGATGAAGTTGATGATGATGATGATGAAGTTGATGGTGATGATGATGAAGTTGATGGTGATGATGAAGTTAGTGAGTTGGCAGAAACTGTAATGTAATCAGATAGTGACCCAAGACCATTTCTTAAGAAGCGAGAAGAAGATGAAGATAAGGAGGATGAAGATGATGTAGATGACGACGTTGTTGTTGCTGCTGTTGCTGCTGCTGCTGACGATGACGATGGTAGAGACGTTGATGATGATGATGATGGTGGTGGAGGTGTTGTTGTGAGTATTGGAATGACGTCACCATCGTAATATTCGTCCACGAAGCCAATCGCTCCATCCATCATCTCGTACGATGTTAACCCATCTGTCGGTTTGATAAATTGTCAGGTGTTGCCTTGCGAAATGCTGTTTTGTTGTTGTTAGTTGTTGTTATTGTTGTTGTGTGTTTTTCATTCTATGTTATTTTTGTTGTTGTTCTTTGTTATTGTTTATATTTTTGGTTATTTATGTTTTGTTGCTGTTGTTGTTTGTGGTTGTTTAAATTCTTTGTTGTTGTTTGTGGTTGTTTATATTCTTTGTTGTTGTTGTTTATATTCTTTGTTGTTGTTGTTTTTTGTAGTTGTTCATATTCTTAGTTGTTTTTGTTGTTGTTGTGTTGAAGCTTGCTGTTGTTTGTGGTTGGTATTTATGTTTTATGTTTTTTTTTTAAATTTGGTACAATGTTCGTTGTTATTTGTTCAGAGGTTCAAAATTTCATTCATTATTTTGGGTTTGGTAAGAATAAAAATTTGTCATTTTACTAACTTCAATGAAAAAATTAACCACGGTTGTTAGATTGCTTGGCATGAGTTGAATAACAAAATGAAGGATTTGTCAAGTTTGGACGAAAAAACAACAACAGCAACAAAAACAACAACATCTCAAC
>NW_008704216.1:102077-115047 GCF_000326865.2 Helobdella robusta | reverse complement strand
CCTAGCAGCTAGCTAGGTAACAACTAGCAGCTAAGCAGACAAAAAACCAACAAACAAACAATTAATGAACAACGAGAACAAACGCGGAAATAGATAATGCAAACAGCAGCAAACAACAGCCTACAACAGCCTACAACATTAATCGTAAGACAAAAGCATAAAAACAATGACAAACAAACAAGTAAAAATTTCTGAAAAATAAAAAAATAACTACAACAACAGCAAAAAAACAACAACACAAGACAACAATAACAACAATTTGGAACGCAAAAAGGGGGCAAAGCCATGCGACAAAACAAAGCCAAATACGCCCAACAACACGCAACAACAAATACGAACAACAGCACAGATCAGTCACAACAATAACAACAACTAACAACAAAGAAACCAACAAGCTTCCATAGATAACTCAACTCAGACCTGCGAAACAAAAGCAATAATTAGCACATCGCGTACGACCGACACAATTTTTTGCACGCCCAGACGATAAAACAAACACGCAAACATCAACATAGAAAGTAAATAAAGAACGGAAAAAAATTGTAAACAAAAGAATAAAAAAAAATCCGTGTAAACAAAAGGTAAACAAGAGATGTAAACAAAATATAAATAAAAAAACGAAAAAAAAAGAAAACAAAAGAATGTAAAATAACCCAGGAAACCATAGTGTAAACAAAAGGTAAACGAGATAGTTAAACAAGCAAAATATAAACAGAGGATTGAAACAAAGAAATGTAAACAAAAACCATTGATACTGAAATGTATTTTGGAATTCCAGCAAAAGCATAAACTATTATTTATTGTAAGAAAAAAAACCAACACTTCCCAACGTCATCTCTGTTAAATTTAACTTTTTAATCTTTGTTAATGTTGTTATCATAACCACCAAAACATCCTCATCATTACCATATCCATAATAACGATGATGATGATGATGATGAGGATGGAGATAAACATCATCATCTTCATCATCATCGTATCGTCGTAGTCGTCATCATCATTTGAACGGAACACAAAAGAACTCATCCTAATTATTAGCAATAGAGCTGGTCATTCATTAACTTTAGTACCGATCCGCCCTTTCTCACAAGCTCTTTCTTTCTCTCTCTCTCTCTCTCTCTCACTCTCTCTCTCACTCTCTCTCTCTGTCTTTCTTTTTCTATGTCTGTCTGTCTTTCTCTCTCTGTCTGTCTGTCTGTCTGCCTGTGTGTCTCTCTGTCTGTCGTTCTCCTCTTGTTTCCATTTTTACTTGCAGAGCACGATCCTGGCGAATAAAATGTTTTCTCCTCATCGCTAGCTCACAGGCGATCATACGCTCGCTATTAAACACACACACACACACACACACACACACACACACACACACACACACACACACACATACACACACACAGATACAGACATAAGCACTCTCATACGCACCTACAAACACAAGGACACACAAGCATCATACGAATAACAAGTTTACACCAGACGCACAATACACACACACACACACACACGTACAAACACACACACACGTACAAACACACACATACTTTCTTTCACGCATATCTTCACACACGCACAAACACAAACTTTTACAAACACAGACTCACAAATGCATGCTTAAATGCATTAAGATAAGAAGAAATGTTAAAAAAAGCACAACACAACACGAAAATTTTTTAGACATTCTCTCGAGTCTGTAGGTACAACATTTGATCATTTCAGTAATAATAGCCCGACTTCATGTATCTCTACAATGAATTATAAATGAACCAACAAATTTTCAAAAACCTACGCACTAACTCATTACTGCATGAAACACCTCGACTACATGCTAAGTCTCAAGAGCTATTTCGAAGCTATTATGTACCCAATTATCCTGTTAAGAAACTTTAAATTTAAAAAAAGATATAACACGGTTTCATGTTATTAATGTTGAAAAATTTATTATGTTTTATTTAATATCATTTTTAAAAATATTTTTAAAAATTAATCTTCTTAAATATAGATAGATGATAGATAGATAAATAGACACAGACAGAACAGCCATACTTGAAATTTATCGGAAATAATTATGACACTGACACACACCGACACGCACCACACACACATATACACACACACACGCACGCACACACACAATCACAGGACAACTAACTTCAACATTAGTATTCCACTAAGCAACAATAACAAACTCTAGTACATTATAATGGAAGCTTTCATACAGAAACACACACACACAAACACACAAAGGAACACACTTTAAAACATTAAATACACATATACATACACAAAAACACACACATACACTTACACACTCACACTTACAGGCAATCAGAAACATACACACACAAAGAAACAAACAAACTGCCACATACAAATACAATTGCACATACACACAGACACACGCAAACACATTTACAAACACACACACGCACACACACAAGCACACATACACATACATACTTACAAGCACACACACACACACACACAAAGCACATGTCGGTACACTCAAGAAGATACCTATAATTATTGCCGGCAGTATAAATTGGAAAAAAATATGAAACTTACATTTTCAACTTTGGCAAAATTTTTCATTTTAAAAGATATGCATTTAGTTGAAAATTTAATACCACCTAGTTAAACCCAAATATTATAAGGTATTTAACTTAAATTAAACTGAAATCATCACCATCATCATCTTCACCATTACCTTCACCATCATCTTTATAACAATCACTATTATCATGATCATCATCTTCACCATCATCATCACCACAATCACTATCATCATCATCATTTGTCATCATCACTCGTCATCATCACCACCATCATAACCATCATCATCTATGTCACTATTATCATCATCATTCATCATCATCATCATCATAACCGTCGTCATCATCAACATAATCAGCACCACTACCGCCACCATCATCATCATCATCGTATGCCCAAGAAAAAAAGAAATGCCGGTTTAATGGCATGTTCCTTATAACTCATGTACCCCTTTCTTATTGTTTTATTCGAATAATATTTTTATTATTATTCTTATTGTCTTCATAATAAGAATAATAATATTTTTTTCCCCTAGTAGAAGTTTTAGTAGTAGTAGTTTTAGTAGTAGTAGTTGTTGTTGTTTGTATTTGGTGATTTATATAGCGCCTTAAATGAAGAAACAGAGAGGCTCAAACATTCACGCAAGACAACTTCAGTATTTGATACGTTGTTTGTATAACATGCGACATTTAACCAGAGTAAAAAAAAAATTATGTGGGGCGTTTGTACCTCTAAACCCCCCTCGCTTTAGCTACCCCATCAGCAACCAATCAAAATAATAACATTAAATTAACCATTGATGTTATTAGCATTATAAGTGCTATTATTATTTTGGTAGATGTACCTATCAAGATAGTGATATAAATTTTTAGAGTTAGTACAAAGCAAAACTTACTAGCAAGACAGTCACAGGGCATTTTATTACCAATTTTATCTTTTTAGCTTACTATGCTGTGAAATTTTAGGGCTGCCGTTACATTGTGCTGTTGTTATTATTACCTTCTAATGCTATTTTTCATTGTATCGCATACATACGCATGCATACATTCCCAAGCACACACACACACACATACACACGCATACAAACACTCACACACACGCATAAACATACACACACATACATACACAACACTCCTACATAATAAATTCACAACACACATACAAAAGACATTCATTTATACATACATACACAAACAGACGCATACATACATACATACACAAAAATATACATACATACAAACACACACACATACATTGATACCTACTTTATTTTTGGTTAATCACGTGTTTTATTGTTGTTAATCATGCATTCGTTGGTATGTGGAACGACTATGAACGACACGTTATGTTCGTTCGTTCGTTCGTTTGTTCGTTCGTTCGTTCGTTCGTTATTATGACATAAATAATGCTTATATTACAACAAATAAAAAGTCATCTTATCTATTAAGTATTATAACCGCTGATATGCGTACATTGAATAAATAATACTAATAAAATATATATATATATATATGAATAAACTCGTATTTCAACTAATATGTCATAAATATTTACTATATTATTATTATAAATCAATATTTTATTATTTATAATGGTGAATGTAATAGTGAGAATAACATATTTATTTAAAATTTTTATAACCAATCCGAAATACTAGACGGCGCGCTGGTGTAACGGTAAGGTGCCTGGTACGATTGCAAAGAGATCCAAGCCTGTCACATGTAATGCGTGTGTGGTGTGTGTGTGATGTGTTGTTTCACGTGTAGTTGCTCTGTGTCTTTGTTGTTGTCTGAGACAAATACTTAAGAGTGAACTGTAGTGGAAGTGTAGTTTTACAAATTGTTATTGATTTACTTGATATTTCATTATTATTATAATTAATAATGTCGTTTATTTACGAAATCTTGTTTTGATATGAACAAAGTAAAAAAAAATTAGATTTTTATTTTAAACTCCTCAGAAAATTTATTGTATTGTTTATGGTGTGATTAATGAAGATGTTCATGTATCATCTATCCCTACATTCGATCATTCATTCATTTATTTGTTCGTTGGTTCGTTCATCCGTTTATTCATTTATTTAGTTGTTCCATCAATCATACAAAATTTAAAATAACAAAAATTCTTCAATATAATTTTATCAAAAAAGTGCAAACAAACATTTTTTCTTGCATGCTAGCGGAGTAACTGACTGCCTACTTCTGAGGGAAAAAATGACAAACACAAACACCAAGTTGCAAATGAAAAAAAAAAGAATAACTGTGCAGTTTACACATGCTTACGTAATATATAGCTAAAAAGATACACCCAAGGACGCATTCAAACACACACATAAACATACACAAACATACACACATTCACATACGTACACGCACGCACACTAATATATAGACACAGGCATACAGACAACCACAGACATCAAAACACTATTATACTCATAGACGGACAGACTAAAACATACACACACAGTCTCACAGACAGTAAGACACATCAATCAAGAGAGGGCTGGTCATCACATTTTGAACCTAATTGCATCTGTTTGTGTTTCATGGTGTCATATTTCAAGCGGGGAGACTAAGGAAAGTTTTGTAGCAAATATGAGACGACATGTGTTTTTTCTCAAAATATGCAGCCGAACACACACACACGCATACACGCTCACACACGCGGACAAACAAATTGATGTTTGATCTTGGGAAAATTATTTTTACCATTAATTTTTAAATGCTTTTTTCAATAAAAAAATTTCTCGTTTCATTTTAAGTGAAAACATTTTTGATACATTCTGAATTTACTTTAACTATACTACATACCCATTGTCAGGTATTTTCTGTTAAGAATTTTCTTCCCTAAAAATAAACTCTCTCTATTTACTAATCAACCTTTATCAAATGCGAGTTTAAGTTTCTGAATACTTCAATAACACAAAATCTTTAAAGAACAATTTCAATCTTTCGATTCACCACAAATGAATATATTGTTAAGTTATATCTTGAAACCATGATCTAAAAACCACACGTATTGATAATATGGAAATCCAGCTACCCATCAAGCGACACCATATTAAGTCGACGAAGCTAGTAAACCCACGAACTAATAAGTATTAAATTTTTTCTTCCTATTAACGGCTTATCCAGCCTCAATGAATTGTTGTACATTTGTACTCGTTAACCAAATTTTATAAAAATTGAGGTGTTTAATAAATTTAAAAAAAATAATTAATTAAAATAATTCTAAATCACGTAAGCCATGTGTTAGATAAAGTTTTATAGCAGTTTATTTTATTATTCAAACGTAAAAATATTCTTAAAGGTACGTTTAGTATATATTTGTCGAAACCTAGCGAAGCAAAAATAATATTCATTTCAGCCTTTATTCAAAAAATGTCTGTCATACCTTGTGGCTTTAGAGTTAGTAGTTTTTAACAATTTTTTAATAGTTTTTTAACTAAATTTGCAGCGAATAAATTTTTCTAACAGGGTAGGTAAATAATTTTTTTATTCCTTTATGTGACGAAAAACGTGATTAAAAAATTTTTTTACTTGAAATAAACTTTAATAATTTTAAAATTGAATTTTGCAAAATTAATTTTTCAAACAAAAACCTCTCAATCGATTGTAATCCTGTATAAATTACGCCTGTTTCTACTCTGCATATGAGGGTTTCATACAACAAAAACCTACTATGAAGAACATGATGTCTTGGTAGGCTGAAGATTTTTGGTTTGTTTTTTCAAGCCCGCACAAAATGCTAGAAGACTTTTCGTGTAAGGCATATCCACATGGGAATTCAAACGATTTCGCCCGTATTGGACTATAGTTAATTTTGTTTTTTCCCAACTTTGTTCGAAGGCAGTTCTATAATTTTGTATTACTGTAAATAAATGACAAGAGACTTGATTAGTTGAGTAGTAAGCAATGTTATGGGTCACATCTTCATCTAGCTGGAGGTTTTTCCATTGCTTCAAGTTCATTCAGCTGTTAGCATAACAATTATAAGCATTTTTAAACCAATCACAAATAAGCGGGCAATCAAGTTAACACCCACGGAACTTACATCAAATCTACCAGCTCTTATAAGATTTCGGTTAATTTAATCATGTTATGCTAACTAACTAACTAGCTAACTAGAAACACACCAAAATTACAAGACCGAATCTCAGATATGTTGAGATAAAAAATTTAGAAATACGTGAACATGTGTAAATGTGAATATGTAAAAATGTATTTATAAAGAAATCAGTACGTATTTGTATTTATGTCCGAGCTTATAAGCGTACATTAATTAAGCAGGCATTCAGGTTTGAATACGAATGCGCGGTGAATATTGGCGCAGAAAACCACAAAAAATATGTATATACACACACGCGCAAGCACACACACATACATACACAGACACACGTACACACAAACAAACACACAACACACGCACATGCATACGTATAAAAGCATAGAAAGTCTAAACCAAAACTTCAACAATCACTCACATTCGTGTATTGAAGAAAAGAACACAAATCATGAACTGACATTTATACAACGGACCTACAAGAACACGCATAAACACACATGCAAACACACATACAAACACACACATACAAACAACACATACATACATACAAACGTGCCAGCATACACATACAAACATAAACTCGGTCTAGGAAAGCTGACAGACAAAATGTTTTTATGACGTCATAATATTTGCTGTTGACTTGGGTAATGGCTTAGTAATTCTATTGAATCAGTAGAAATGTATCGAGGATGGCTCGAACTACTAATAATAATAATAACAGCAACAACAACAACAACTACTACTTCTACTATATTAAAAATCACAGCATACTTGACAAGACAGCAGCAATTGAACAACAACAACTACACTACAAACAATAACATTTTCGTTACAATAACACAGCATACTTGACAAGACAGCAGCAATTGAACAACAACAACTACATTACAAACAATAACATTTTCGTTACAATAACACAGCATACTTGACAAGACAGCAGCAATTGAACAACAACAACTACATTACAAACAATAACATTTTCGTTACAATAACACAGCATACTTGACAAGACAGCAGCAATTGAACAACAACAACTACATTACAAACAATAACATTTTCGTGAAAGATATTCTAACCAACAAATAAAGAAATAATATCAAGAATAATAACAATCTTAACAAATTAATTCAATAAAAACTCAGCAATGACAACCAGCATGCAAAATATTCTCCTCCCACGCGCACCCACACACAAACACACACAAAAACACATACACACATACACACACATATACACACATACATACACACAAAAACACATACACACACATACACACATATACACACACACACATATAAATACACAAACACACACACATAAATACACAAACACACACACTCACATATACATACACACACATATATACACACACATACACACACACACAAACTTTCACAGAGCAATCAACTAAACTGTCACAACAACATCAAATCAGCAAATTTAACAAACGATCAAAAATTCTGACAGCATTTAAATTACTATTGCTGGAACTCGTCTTAAAAATGTTTTAAATATTAAAACATAAAAAATTGCATGTGTATATCGTTACGTTATTGTTACACACACACACACACACACACACACACGCACACAAATGTTTTCTCGGTGAAAAACAAACAAACACGTTGAAATATTTTTTTATAGAGGGATAAAAACAACACCTTCAATTCTGAGAAGGAAGGAGAAACAAATTGAAACAAAAACAGAAAGTGTCACGTTGTTATTTTTATGAGCCATTCGCTACAAACAAAATACTGTCAAAATACAAAAAAAAATACAAAAAATACAAAAGACACAAAAAAATACAAAAGACACAAAAAATACAAAAGTTATTGAAAGAAAATAAAAGCAGACGCAAAACAAAGCTAGTGGGAAAGACATTGAATAATTTTCAACACGTCTCCAGTCACGAAAGCGTCCAAACAGTACGGCAGAGAAACATTTCGCAACAACTTTATAATACAAACGTATGAAACACGCACGCATACACATGCGTAGTACACTCTTCCATTTGCAAACACACGCGCGCATACACGACCACACAAAATGTGTGGGTTTGTGTACTATTATTTTCACACAAAAACGCACACACACACACACACACACACATAAACATGCGGTATAAACAAGAAACAAAACGTGAATTGAATGCATCAATAACAAACGAATGAACAAACAAACAACATACGAATAAACATATCAACAAACAAACAAGCAAACAAGCAAACAAAAAACAAACGAACGAACAAAAGAACAAATAAACGAACGAACAAACAAACATAGATACATACATCAGCTGCTACTGAGAAAAACAAACAAAGCCGTATATCACAATCGCCAAACAAATAAACTGAAACATCATCTATGACAAATTAATAAAAAAACTGTTAACAACACCACCGATAAACTCATCCTATGAAAACTACACGGTGAGATAGATCTTCAACTGACAACATCCACTGACATTTTTGTTGCAGTTCGAACATCCTCAAATTGAAAACAGTTTCCTTGAAAAAACGCATGAGCATGTTCCAATGAATGAAATATTTCTGAAAGATGTTTTATTAAAGAACGCGAACAACGGAACATTATTCACACATACACACAGACACAGAAACAGACACACACACAAAAACAAGCATTAGATTGAACATTTTTCTTAACAATAATTTCAACAAAACAATGAACAAAACACCTTTAACAGTTTTTTTCAGGTAAAAAAATTGCATTCAATGAAACAACATTAACCACATTAAAACAACATTTTCTTCTACATTTCTACGACTCTCTGTAAGTTATTTTTTAACATCAATAACAACATCTTCAAAATGTTTCCAACAATTCTTTCAACAAAAACCAACAACATCAACCAACAATACTCAAAATATTTAACAAAAACCACTAAAAACCATCTTTTTCTCATAACAGTTACAGCAAAACAATAAAAACTTTGTCGCCAGAACTAATTTTTAGAGATAAAATTACACCAAAATACGTATTATTCTTGAAAAGTAGCACAGCAACACAATTATTAACAACGTCTTAATCTATATCCGTACAACAACTACAAATACAACTACAACAACTACAACAACATTATTAACAACGTTTAAATCTTTATCCTTAACAACAACAACAACAACAACAACAATTACAACAACAACAATAGCAACAACAACAATACCACCAACAACAACACACGACAACAACATAATCGTATTCAACCGTAACATATGAATGGGCCGGACAAGATGATTATATTTGAGAGTTATTTTCAGGATTATTTTTCAAATTATTTTTGCGATTATTTTCAGAATTATTATTACCATTATTCAAAATTAATATCATAATTATTATTATTGTTATTATTATTATTATTGTTATTATTATTATTAAGTCGAATTATTATTATTTTTTAGATTTTTTTATATCTATCGCGGGTTTGACATGCTCTCAGGAGTAGTTTGTGCCAGCTGAAATAAAAAGATGAAGAAAAAGTAGAAGCAGCAGAAGCAGCAGCAGCAACTGCAACAACTGCAACAAACGACTGCAACAAACAAGAGCAACAATAATAACGACAACAAAATATCACCACGACAACAACAACAACGTTAGCCACATCAACAACATCAGTAAAAACAACAACAACAACAACCATAACAACAACATCAACAACAGTACACAAGCATTAAACACTCAGTTCCTCCGTATATAGCTCAAACAACTGAAATAAATTTCACAGCACAATAAGAAATAAAACTTCCTTCATGACGACCGGTATAAAGTTAACAAAAACAACCACCAAAACAACAACAACAACAAAAACAACAACAACAACAGCAACAACAACAACAACAACATGGCAACAACATCAACACAACAACAACAACATGGCAACATTAGCACAACAGCCACAACAACAACAGCAACAACCGTAGAAACGGTATGACGCACTAACTCATCGTCCAAACCAAGACAACTTTATAACAACACCTATTCATTTCCATGAAGATGGATATAAATAATAACAGAGCAGGCGTTGGAAACTATTTAACAACACCAAGTTGCATATTTTTCTCAAGTTTGAACACCCAAGTTGAACATAAGACAGCGCGTTTCAACGGCATTAAAAGTACACGTAGGGGCTGATCAATCCAGACCATCAACTTAAAGCTTTGAAAATCGTCCCTCTACCAAAAGGTTAATTACCAATTAGCAGAGAAACTAGATCCTAAATGGTTAAAATTTTAGAAAAATTTGTTAAAAGCAGTAAATAAAATATGACGATTTACGTAATTTTGGATAATAATTAAAATTATTAAACAAGGCAACCAAATTTGTATTTGCAACAGTTCGTAATAAAAAGAAATTATTGTAGCGACGGGATATTCAGAAACTTTTTTTCACCAAACAACACCAACAACAACATTGCTCACAGATGAAATTATTAAATTCCCAATGGCAAAATCTTCAATTTCATTTAAAATTAAGAGCAGTCGCAACAACAAAGTGTAACACCAATAATGACGCAACAACAACATTATCAACAACAGCAACTACAACAACAACCACAACAACAGCAACAAAATCAAAAAACACGATCAACAAAAGTTAAAACGACTACAAAAACATCAACAACAACCACAACAACAGCAACAAAATCAACAAACACGATCAACAAGAGTTACAACAACTACAACAACAACAACAGCAACAACAAGAAGTTAGCGTATATTCATCAATTAAGATGAGCATTCCAGCGAAACATTCAATCATAGTAGGTAGGAACCATCACAATAAATTAGACCTATAAATTAGACAATAAATTCAAAACCTATTAGACGGTACATCAATGCCATTAGCTCGAATCAACAGCACAATATGAAACATTCTGTAAAAAAAATCAAAACCGAGAAATAATTTTCCAAATTTGAAAAAATATTCATTCAAAAATAAAAATAACTAGATCAAAATTACATTATAACACCAATGACAACAACAACCATTGCAAGATAAAAACAAAATGCTCTGCTAGATGGTGTAAAAGTTAAGGCGTCTGGTTCTACCATATTTCAATGGAAAGAAATCTCAATACTTCATACGCAATGTCTGTGATGGGCTAATTGACGATCGTTTAACTACGCTAGCTACATGAGCGTCACTGATAATATCTGATGTTATATAAACTGAGAACTGTTAACAAACTTATAATAAGTAGTATAACAATGAATCCTAGAAACAAAACAACTCAAGAAAGCGAGAGAGAGAGAAAGAGAGAGAAATAGAGAATAAGAGGGAGAGAGAGAAAGAGAGAGAGAATAGAATACAGAAGACCATTAAACATAGCAGAATCAGTTTGTTATAATAAATAGTTAATTCTAGAAACAAGAATAATTAATAAGAAAGAGAGAGAAAGAGAGAGAGAGAGAGAAATAGAGTGAAATAGAAAGAGTAAGCAAGGAGGAGAAAGAGAAAAGATAAATAGAACGAGAGAAGGAGAGAGAGATAGAGAGAGAGTGAACGAGAAAAGAAAAGAGAGAGAAAGAATAAAATATAGAAGAGCATTAAACATCAGTTCGTTAATAAAATATTTTCAATGGCGCTAGGATGAAAGAGTCGTTAAAATGTAGCACACAGCACAATAACATTCAGAATAACAACAGGACAGTAATGAAATGCAGAAAAATAATAATAATTGTTATTATTATTATTATTAAAAACAATAATAATAACAAAATGAAACGGTTTAATTTGTATGAATAGATGAAACACAGACAACCAACATACAAGATGACAACAGTTGCAGCAGCAGTTGCAGCTACAAAAGCAGCAGCATCAACAACAACAATACCTTCTCTTTCGCATCCATACAGTTCAACTCTTAGGCAGGCGACCCGCATCTGATATGAGAATGGAAGGAATCGAACCCGGTTGGCTGTGATCGGCGGCCTCAACTCCCTCATCTCAGATAGATAAGTGTTGGTATTACCCGGTATTATCTGCGTATGCGTAAAGTGTATTGTTAGTATTGGTCGTATGTGTAGTAAACTTTTGTAGCGAGTAATCTGAAGAAGTCTTGGGTTAGGCTATCATATGCGAATGTATGTATGTAAGTCTGCATGCAATTTATTCAACTATTACAATTCTGTTCTGAATATTTCTCTAAGGTATCAACAAGAAAGACACAGTGCATGCAATAAAAACACGCGAAACAACGCATCACACATTGCGTGTGATATGCAAGCATCTGCGTGCAATTGAATCCAACAAAGACACTAGCAGTTCAAGGAACCTTTCCTAAACCGAAACTAACCAAAACTGGAAAAAAAACTAATTTTGAAAAAACCCTATGAAT
>NW_008704216.1:85151-102027 GCF_000326865.2 Helobdella robusta | reverse complement strand
TGACAAATCTGAACATGAAAAAGGCACAATAAAAATATGTAATTTGTATATTGTAAGAAGACCTAAAAAAGAAAAATATTCATCAACATGAGTGGTAATTTTTAAATATAATAATTGTTTTATAAATTTTTTTTGAATTCTATATAGTTATAGTTATTATTATAGTATTTTAGTCTTCATCTATTTGTGTTTGTATGTCTGTGGGAATACATGTCTGCGTGAATGTATGTATTTATGTTTGTTTGTTTGTATGCATGTACATTGTATATATATATATATATATATATATATATACGTTTACATGTTTAATTAATGTATGTGTGTGTCTGGTTTAGTATAATTAAACTACTGACTAGTATCGGTCTTTTTTGGGATTGCTTGTACGATTTTTGTATTTTTTATAGGCATAATCTAGGTAAGTTAGGTACGTGATGGCGTTATTTGGACTTATTCATACAAAGTGTGGACGCGTTCGAACTAATGAACGGATTACAGCATGCATATTTTATTTGACGTCATCATAACTGTCGTTGTTGCTGTTGTTGTTATGGTTGTTGCTGTTTTTGATGCTGTTGTTGTTTTTGATGCTGTTGTTGTTGATGTTGTTGTTAACGTTGTTGATGTTGCTATTGTTAATGTTGTTGTTGCTGGTGTTGTTGCTGTTGTTGTTGTTGTTGATGTTGTTATTGTTGATGATTTATTTATGTCTTATTTATTGATTATTAATCTTTATTATTTTTTTTATAAGTATTTAAAATTATCGAAGATACATATAGGCTTGTTTACCGTTGAAGTCAACGAACTAGAAAGGTTTATGAATAAAAAAAATTTGGGGGCTACATCAGTGTTATCGTAGTTTAATCAGTTTTATTTCATCTTCATCATTATCCTCATTCTCATCATCATCATCATCCTCATCACCATCATCATCATCACCATCATCATCATCATCATCGAACGTTAAACATAATAACAACAGTAAAACCACCTCAACAACAAAAACGAATTGTAAACAATAACAACGTTGCCATCATCGTCATCATCATTATACAGCCAGTTGACAGTGCAGTCGTCATCATCGTCATCATCATCTCTCTCATCATTATAAAATCAATAAATCATATTTCTAATCATCTAGGTCATATCATCATTCACCATTGCCGGTTCTAATCATCATCTTTCTGCAGAAGGCATGGCGAAGACAGTCGAGAAGACATCGTCATTGTTATTATCACTTCTCTCGTTGTCATCATCGTCGTCGTCATCATTGTTGTCTCTCTCTTTTTTTCTCTCTCTCTCTCTCTCTCTCTCTCTTTCTCTCTCTCTTTCTCTCTCTCTTTCGCATGAAAATCTACGCTCTCTTTATACCTTCTGCTGATGTTCCTGGCACGCAAAACTGAAAAAAATAATCATAAATATAAACACTAACAATAATAATGATATATTTTAAAAATAATAAATGGAATAATACTCGACTAGAAACTAAAAAATTAAAAAGAAATAAACTAATAAATGAGTAAATAAACGAACAAATGAATGAATGAATAAACGAACAAATGAATTGAATGAAATAGCTACATGTTCACAATATTAGATTAGTTATAATTTTGGTACATATGGTTATAACTTTTTTTTGGATATTTAAATTATTATCACATAGTAGATATGAGCATATGGAGTTTAATCTACGCTCATTATTTAAATGTTATGTTATGTTATGTTAATAAATATAACAAATCTTAAATAACTACTTGTAAATGGGTATTTGAGCCTGGGTAGATAGATTAAAGAATCCCCAATTCGTGAAATTATTTTTAAAATTTACACAAGTTGAAGAAAAATCTTTTAAAAAAATTTATGAAGCAGGTCACTAAGCTCATTTGAACATAGCGACTTAAAGAGAGAATGGCATATATGTACAATGTGTTATAGTTGTTGTCGTCGTCGTTGTTAATGTGATTGTTAATGTGGTTGATGTAGCTGCCGTGATTGTAGTTGTGGCTGTTGTAGTAAACCAGTAGTAAAACTTTACTTTGACACACTGTATGAATGTTAATTTACGATTTTCTGTAATCACTCAAATGGCCAGAGGATAATTTTATTAAAGCGTGCAAACTACAGTTTGAAAATTTTATCCAAATGACAATAAAACTTTTTGTTAACGTTCACAAGATTCATAGATTGAAATGTCGAACTTCGTTATTTGGACACCTTAAGTTTTATTGAGATGTACTTTAATGAAACACCTCTTAGATAAAAAAAAATCCAATTGATGCAATTGCTTTTTCCAGTTCAAATGAATAACTAGCAATTTTGAAATTTTTAGATGGAGTTTGTTTGCTGTTTGCAGCTGAGCCAGTCCTTAAATGGTTAGAGAGCTGACGAAAGTTGTTTATTAAATTAAAAAAATTTATGTTCTTGGCATCAGATTGACCATACCATCTGCACAAATTCTGAGGATACATTCACAACATTCTTTACTTACTAAACAAAATAGACTCAAGACAAACAATAAATTAAACTCTATACAGAAAGTACGAAAATTTTCAAAAGGCAGATGGTACTTCGAAATAATTGCTCTATACTGAGAAACAATTTGAGGTAAGTTTAATTGAAAAAAAGTTCTATAGAGAAATTTTGGAAAACAAAGAAAAACATCAATAAAAAAATTCACTAGTACTTCTGAATCATTCCAATGGTAAGAGCTAAAAAACAGAAATGTTTTCAAAGCATCTGGAGCCTTAAACCAAACAACTGATCTATTTGTTTGAAGAAAACAAAACCAATCCGCAAGAGAAGAAAGCTCTGGAGATAGTGAAACACATTTTAAAATAAAATCCGGCCAGACCGGCATACATACAACCAGACAGACACACAACCAGACAGACAGACACAGCAAGACAGACCCAGCAAGACAGACTCATCCAGTTTGTCTCGATAATTCCCAAGTGTCTGTGCGACAGAAGAATGAAAGAAGGGATAAAACATTCTAAAAAAATGCAGACTCTGATATCGATGAAAAAAATTTACTCGTTAATTGTTTCTAATGTTTCTTTGAAAAATCATATGTTGTCACGCACACAAACAAACAAACACACACACAAACACACACACACACACGCACACAGACACCCAGACTATGCGCGATTCTATAAAAACAACATTAATTCTCGAGACGAGATAGAAAATTATTGCACATAATTCTCACAAATTGCCATCATTATGAAGCCGTTGTCTGATTAGGTAAAAAATTTCCAGGTGCTCTCTCTGTGGAGGGCAGAGAAAAAGCAGGTGACAATGACAACGACAACACTTCAGAAACAACAACACGCTAACAACAACACGCTAACAACAACACGCTAACAACAACACGCTAACAACAACACGCTAACAACAACACGCTAACAACAACATGACAACAACAACAACAACAAAAACTTTATCAATATAGAACGATTCACAAATAAACACATAAACTTACCAGAACGTTCCTTTAAGCATGCAACAAATTGCAAAAACTCATCAAAACATACGAAAACATTAAAGAACACATCTCAACATGCAGAAAGATTCCACAGCACCTCCAAACACAACACGCAAAAACATTTAGCCTCGTAAAAGTTGCTCAGCTAGCAAGCACATTAAACAGCAACAAAACATAAAACATCCACAAACAACACATCCAACCACACCGATTAACAGCGTGCAGTACATACAACACTATCGTTAAACAACAAATAACAACACTTAGGGGGCATAAAACAACAAACAAACATGCTAGAACTGAAAATAGCATCCAATCCATTGCCAAACTACTGTACAACATTATCAAACTAATTTTAAAAACCATTAACTCTTAAATAATATAACTAAATTAAAAAGAAATGCATATATTGTGTTAAGACAGATATTATGTTAACTGTGTCAACAGCAAGTTACAAAAGTATTGATAATGATTGTCCTGTTGGAGAGAAAGTTTTGATTGTGATACTGAATGAAGTAGACGGATAGCGAATCTTCTCGAACTGCGGATATTTCAATCCAATGGTTGTGTTTATTTGCTTGTTCTATAAAAAAGGCGAGCATGTGAGTCTAAGAGTTCCATCTGCACTTGAACAAGGGAACGACAATTTAATTACCTGGCACTCTAACCAATGAGCCACCGCGATGACTAGATGTAAGATTGTGCACAGTATTCAGGAAAATAGAAGTCTTCATTCCATCTTTCTCTTTTTCTTTCTTTCTCTTTCTTTCTCTCTCGGTATGCACGCCAGTATTGCACTTGAACCACGTACCAAAACGCAGCGGCAAGCGCTTTAGCCATAGGGCCATTGAACTAAACAACCAGCTTGCTCACATTTGTATGTGCATTCCAACAAACACACAGACACACACAGATACAAACACACACACCTCACATTTGTATATACATTTCAACAAACAAACACACAGACACACACAAACACACAAACACACACACAGACACAAAACAAAATAAAACAAAATAAAACTAATAATAAAAATTGTATACTTATGTTGATAAATAAATACAAGAAATTCAGGAACTGATAACATTGACAAATGAGCATAGAACGGCTGTGTGACGAAGGGAAAGTTTTGGTTAATTAATTCCTTCGCAGAAAATACACTCATTAAAATGTGTAGAAAGGTTGAGTTGCTCACTTACTTGCAATCATTTTCGTATCTAAGGCTAAATACATGTGCCGGTTTTATATTAATATATCTGAATATCTGTTAGTTAGTCTGTATGCTAGGATATGTGTGGGTTTTTGGGATAATTTAAAATGTATGTGTGTTTCTATGTGTTCTTGTAAATGTTTTGTATCTGAATATTACCAAATATTTTTTTGTATTTATTTCGTATAGGTAGGCTATTACTAAGCAAATTTCTTTTACAGTATTGCTATGTGTTTGTATTTGTGTGTGTGTGACACAACTGTACAATTGACCAACAAAAAACAAAACAAAAATAGTATCAGTGAAAAAAATAACCTTAACATAATATTATATATAACAATGCAACAACTAAAACAACAACAACGACGACGACGAGAACTGCAGCAGCAGCAACAACAACAAAAACATCAACAACAACAACAACATCAACGTCAACAACAACATCAACAACAACAAACAGCAGCAACAACAACAACATCATCAAACACAGCTCGGAACACAAATAGCTCATTCCATTTTTAAAAACGTTCCCCGCATTGAAAAACAGAAATCGGTAGTGCTCCGAAAATTATTTTTAAATAAACCAAAAAAAACTGGAAAATACACTAGAGAGTCATTCGCATCAAAGTATTTCATATTGGAATAACACAATCTTATGTATAAGGCACATTATGTGCATGTACATATGTTCGTATGTGTGCGTGTATGTGTGCTTGTGTGTGTATATTATTATACGGATAGGATTGTAATGTCGGCTGTAATTCTTCATAAGTAGCTGGTGCAACAGTTATCATGATGTAAGAGTGTCCTCCTACCTATTCCATGAATGTTCTCCTAACTATTCCAACCCGACAAACTTCTATTTTGTCTATAGGCTGTAAATAATTTCAAAATAAAACAACCACATCAACATAAAAGAGTTAAATTTATGAAAATTACAAATTTGGCTACCCGTATTTGTTGAAATACCAGCTAAGGTGTAGCAATCAGTGTTTGTTGTAGACAAGCAAGTGCTGTTATTGTGATGACGCATTGAAAACCTTCTATGAACAACCGTTTAAGATTAAAATACACCAACATTTTAACTTTATTCTTTCTGGAAATAAATAAAAAAAAATTTTTTATTTTAAATCTAACTAAAGAGTTCACACACAGAAACTGAAAGATGAATTGAATTTAAATAGATAAATAAATAAACAAATAAAAATAGATATATATCAATAAATAAATGTATAATTATATATAAAAATTTAATATTTTCAACCATAAAATTTTCATTTTATACTCGTTATATTTTTTAAAGAAAGCATTATAAGTATTGTATAGTATTTAGTATTGTATAGTATAGAAAGCATTTAGTATTGATTTTGTGTGCATTGTCTTATATCAACTTTTTTCTTCAAAGATTTTAGAGTTCCATGAGAGTTCAGCTTCTTCTTAGTCAATGAGTTTTTTTTATTTATTTATAACCTTTGCTATTTTCAATAACAAATTTAATGTTTACTGAGGTCACAATTATAAATGATAAAATATATGTTATTATAGATTGATGTGCTATATTTAAACATTGAGAAGATAACTTGTGATTAAAACTATTTAGGCAATTAGTATATGAAAATTTCATCTATATAGTATAAAAATAATTTTAAATATAAAATAAATATAAGCGCAAAATGAACTTTTGAAATTAACCTGAATATTATACTAAATACATATATTACACATACATACACACATACAAACGTACATACATACACACACACACTTATACATGCATACACACATACACACACACACATACATACATGCATACACACATACATACACATATATACACACATACATACATGAAATTTAGCCAAATGAATGAAAACTATATGGAAATACATAAATAGACATGAAATATCTTATATATTCATGCTATATTGTTTCGTAAATCCTCTTCAGAAATGGTAGTAACGAGAATCGTAAAAAGATCCAACAACAACAATAACAACAACAACAACAACTACTACTACTACTACTACTACTACTACTATTACTACTACTACTACTATTACTACTACTACTACTATTACTACTACTACTACTACTACTACTACTACTACTACTACTACTACTATTACAACAACAACAACTACAACAACAACAACAATGATAATAATAATAAACAATGAGAATAACAATAATAATAATAATAATAATAATAACCCCGTCGTTTTAACAGCAGATGCGTTCTATTTCCATTTCTCTATGACGACGAAAAAGCATTAAAAAAAGACTCTCTTTTTAATCTTTAAATTTTTGAAAAATTCTATTTTTTTCTATAAAACTCTGTTAAAAAGAAACACACGCACCACACACACACACACACGCACACATACATAAACACACAAACAAACCCACACTTAGCGAGTCAGTCAGTCAGTCACCCACTCAGTCATGCATGCATGTTTCATGTTAATGCGATCATTCCCTCTACCAAAAGCAGGGGATTAAATTGAGATTTTGCTATTTGTCCTTCGCCTTATATTGAAAGAGAGCAAGCAGATTATGAATAGAGAACGAGACGTCTTATAGAGTAGTGAAAAATCATCGCCTAATCTACAATATATCTCAAGTCCGATTGTACATTTAATAAATAACAATTTAATAGAATATAGTACCATAAAACTATTCAGAAACATAAACACATAAACTATTAAGAAACACATAAAAAGACATTTAATTAACAACTGCGGACGCAAGTAAATATAATACAACAAAATGGGCAACAATGCCAACGGTGAACCACAAATTGTGATCAACTAACAACAACTCTATAAAACTAACGAACACAAACGAATAACAGCAGCATAGCATGACAAAATGCGACAACAACAACATTATTAACAACAACAACATCAGAAGCAACATCAACAACAACATCAACATCATCAACAACAACATCATCAACAACAACGACATCAACAGCAACAATAACAACAACATCAACACAAAATCATCAACAACAACATCTTCATCAACAACAACATTATCAACAACAACAACATCATCATCAACAACAACATTTTCATCAACAACAACAACTAAACAATACATTCCTACCGACCTGAACTCCACTGTAGTTTCTATATTTCAGCCACGGACCATCCCCACCCCTCTTGTATTCCAACGTGAAGAATGGGCTGAATTCAGAACCCTTGAAAAATAAATTTCTTAGAATAAATCTTAAAATCAGTTTAATATGTATAAATTTTTTTAATTAGTTATAAATTTTTAAAGAATTGAATAAAAAATGATGAAAAATGTTTTATAGATTTACTGTTTATTGAAACCAACAAAAGTTAATGAGTGATAATCATGAGATTATAGCTGGTCCTTAAATATTTAACACCAAACACAAAAAATACAGACAACGCAAATTTTTCCGAGTAAAATAACAAATCGCCATTGCGGGTGACTGTCTCATCTTTATTTTTGAAACATGAACCAGACGAAGGAGACAAAGGACTTGGTGTTCTTGACCAAGCAGTGATCTATATAGCAAGCCAATAGCCAGTTTTCATCTTTATTATTAGACAACATTCTCCACAAGCAGTGTAGTTTTACACATTAGAATGAATATCCCAAAACGGTTACTATTATTTCCAAATTTGCGAGGTATTTAGGAAAATGTTTAACATTAAATTGTAGAAACACTAGACTACATTTGATTTGTACGTACATGCTTGTTTAACGACTCGCATAGACTAGCTTAATTGGTAAAATGTTATGCCTGTTATTAACACACAAAATTATATTGACGATTTTTCAATTCACATGACAAACGTTCAAACAGACTAGTGTACCAGCAAATAAATAAACATACAAACACAGACATACAAATAAAAACATACAAACACAGACATACAAATAAAAACATACAAAAACAGACACTAGTCGAAACTCAATTTAATCAAATTTAATTTTTTATTATCGTCACCGTCCAATACAATCAATAAATTTTATTGCACATAAACACGTGTGACATGCACAAGAACGCTGCTCTGGAGGTATTGATGTATATGTGTTTGTTTGTATGTATGTTTGTAAGTTTGTTTGTATGTATGTGTGTATGTGTGAATGTATGTGTGTATGTGTGAGTGTGTATCTATGTATGTGTATGTATGGTATATACCCGGAATTTAGTGCACTTGTAGTGGCCTTGGTTTAAAAATTGGAAATAAATTTCATTTGAAAGGCGTGTTAAAATATTTTTCTGCAATCGATTATTGCATAAATTATTCACTCCAGCTGCGTTGTGTGCATCTCATTGACACCTTCATTCATTTATTTATTTGTATTTTTTTCCATCTTTCATTCATGTATTTGTTTCCTCGCATTTGTTAAAATTTTTATTGTTTATGGTAGTGTAGTGTATTTTCTTTCCATTCACTCAATCCATCATTTTGTCCCTTCACGTTATGCATATTGATGCAAACATTTCATTCAACATGAAATCATTCACACACTTATTACAGAATCTGCTTTCAACATTCATTTTGGCCACGACAAACTGTCACAGACTACCTCGTTCGACTTACTCTTCTAAGTTTTCACACTAACAAGACACAACAAAGCAAAACAATACGAATGAACAAAACAAAACACCACCCAACAAAACACATACTATAAAGCTAACAATAACTTCAAGTTTCTTCACCCCAAAACAGACAACGAAAGCACCTTCCCATATTTTACGTCCTAAAATTTCTAGAAATGTAGCATAAATAAATGCATAACAAACATTAATCACTTAAATTCATATTCATACTTTTTGGTTATTTCATTTGTTATGATAGTTCAATAGGTTTTATATTTATTTTGAAGAATCTGAAATATGTAGTGTTGTTATGTCTCGAAATGTTTAGTCTGTCGCTGAACTGTTTTGTTGGTTTGCCAGAAGACAAAGTTTTTAATTCTCAATGAAAATGTTTTGAACAAAAAGAAATGTTTTGGTAATTTAGTGCTCTAATTTTAAAAGTGGTCAAGAAAAACCTTCTTTGGCGTTTTATTCATTTCTACATTTGTCTACCGAAAATATATTTTACCCCCTAAATGTTGTGGACCATTGATCCTCATCCATTCATTCATCCATCCATCACTCCATCCGATCATCGATCCATCTATCCGAGCAAGCATCCATCTCTTGTTATTTATGAATATAATCACGAAATAATTTTTTATATGGTATTTATATTCATTTTAGAAAGTGAGAGCATGTTAGCTCAGTCGGTAGAAGTGCCACAATTCGCGACATTATCTCGATTTGGCCTGGTTCAAATGCTGCCTGTTTTAAACTAAAAAAAAACTATAAGACATCATGTGGGTATCATGTTTGTGTAATTGTCTGAATAACTTTTTCGTTAAAGTTTTTTTTACATATTGACACATTCACACACACACACACACACACACACACACACACACACACACACACACACACACACAGACAAACACAACACAAACTGGCGTTTTGTTACACTCTTTCAGTTAGGAACAAGTTTTTTTAATTTTTTATTTCTAAATAATAAAGAGTTAGTCACATCGAGAGAAATAGATAGACAAACTGAGACCGATAGACGGACAGACATACAAACATATATACATACATACATGCAGACAGAAAATAGTCAAAAAGACCATTCGTACAGACAAAAAGAGCAGACTGGTAAAGAGACTAACAAACAAACAAACATACAGACAGACAGACACACAGACAAACATATAGACTGAATAAACAGTGGAAGAACACTTGATACCGCGACGCAGTGTTCCACGTAAACCCTCGCAAACGTCTTTACACTGACAACGATGTATGGAATTAAAAATGCAAATGTCCCGAGTTCGGTCTCTTGTTTACAAATATGTTGCCAGTGATTTTTGATTTTGCGTGTGTGTGTGTGTTACTGTGTATGTGTGTATGTGTTGGTCAACTTATCATATAAACCCTGATAAAGCGAACTTCTCAACCGACATGCATTTTGCATTAGCTTCTGTGAAATTGCATCGTGTTTTGCTATTCAAGTACTTGTCAGTGGTTGGAACATACAAACGATGTTTATATTTCTAATGAATATCTGTTTTGTTGGTTTTTTTTGTTTGTTTGTTTTTTCAAATTTTTAATAGTTTTTTTTTTATTTTTAAGAGTTTGATTAAAATTTTTAAGTTAATGGGCAAAATATCGTCAATTATTTTTTAATTTTTAATTTTAATAGTTTTAGTAGTATTATTTTATTAGTTTTTTTTTATTTTTAAGAGTTTAATTAAAATTTTTAAGTTAATGGGCAAAATATCGTCAATTATTTAAACAATTGTTCAGTAAAATACGCCACCGAACAGAAAACTTCATTGTTATATACACTGATTATTATCGTTGATTACAACTCGCTGCCAAAAACATAACGAGAACCTCATAAAAATCACCAACGACAGCACTAAATCCACAACTACTACACACCTAGAAACAACAACAACAACAACAACAACAACAAAAACAAACAACAACTTCAACAACAACACCACCAACAACAACAAACAACAACATCAACAACGTAAGTATGAAAAGCAGCGCCACAACAGAAAGAGGTACAGCAACACAAACAATACCAACAACGACAACACACCAACAACAACAGACAACACCAACAACAAACAACAACATCAACAACGTAAGTATGAAAAGCAGCGCCACAACAGAAAAAGGTACAGCAACACAAACAATACCAACAACGACAACACACCAACAACAACAAACAACACCAACAACAACAAACAACAACAACGTAAGTATGAAGGGCAGTGCCACAACAGAAAGAGGTACAGCAACACAAACAACACCAACAACGACAACAACAACACCCCAACAACAACAAACAACACCAACAACAACAAACAACAACAACAACGTAAGTATGAAGAGCAGCGCCACAACAGCAAGTGGTACAGCAACACAAACAACAGCAACAACGACAACAGCGCCGATACTGAATAATATAGCGTGTCGGGCTTGCATGCCTGGAATGCATTTTCTGCGTTCATTCGGGAAAGTTCCGACGCAATTTAGTGGCGACGTTTTATGCTGCAGCCGTCGTAATGAAACGCTGCAACATTAAAGCCACACCCAGTAAACTCAGAGAACGTACGTTCATAATTTAAAAGATAAAAATTTCATGCAAGCCCAGCACTCTACGATACCTTTAAATTAACCTAAATTGAGACATTGTTGGTTTTGGGCTGCTTGTTGTTGTTGATTGTTGTTGATTGTTGTTGTTTGTTGTTGTTGTTCGCAGATGGATGGCTGTTGTTGTTTGTTGTTGTAATTTGTTGATGGCTGTTGTTGTTGTTGTTATTGTTCGTTGTTTGATGTTGCTGTTTGTTGAAGGCTGTTGTTGTTGTTTGTTGTTGTTGTTTGTTGATGCTGTTTTTGTTGGTTGTTGTTTGTCGTTGTTTGTTGTTGGTTGATGTAAGTTGTGGAACATTTGTTGATGTCAGGATAGTTAGTGATGTCTTTTAATGTTTTTGATGTGAATATTTGTAATATTGAGTTAGTTGCTTCGGGCAATGTCCTCCTTAAATTTGTTGGTGCTGTTTGGCATTTGTTGGTTTCATGGAAATTTAGTTAATATATACATTGTTGGTGTCATCATCATAATCCGTTATTTGTTTTAATAATTAAGCAACTATATTTTTGAAATTTAAAATGTTTTTTCTTATTACTCGTTGAACTTTTCCAAAAAAATGCTGTCCACAAAATTTTATAAAACTTTTTACTCCAGCTACAAGCAACGAGATTGAAGTGGACACGCAAAAATGTTCTGAATTATTAAAAGTACTTACGTTGAAAAACTATGCAAATGTGTAAAAACTTTGCCACCATCAGCATCGTTCCATGACAAACTCATGTGTCAATCAGATATTTTTTACCACAACTAAACAAAAAATAACTTTTTGTTTGCCACTAATTTGCAATTAATGTTAGAGCTAGACGATGAAATTATGCAGCAATAAATATATTATTGATATAAATGTATCTAGCTTCAATGAAATTATTTTACAATCAAAAAAGATTTAGCTTTTTTAGTTTAGAAAAAAAAGAAAAAATTACACAATGTGATTACAACACAACCAATCGAACCCCAAAAAATCCCAATTAAGCTAACCTGAAGGACAAACATTACAAAACCATTTCTCTCACAGCGTAAACATTCGCACTAATCCTCTTCCTACTGCTTCTACTGCTACTACTATTACTGCTGTTACTACTGCTACTGCTGCTACTACTGCTGCTACTACTGCTACTGCTACTGCTGCTACTACTACTAAACCATCGATCAATCACAATAACAGAAACACGCACGCAACTTACGAAGAACTTTACATTTACTGTGAAAATAAATACTTATGATAAGAACAATAAATAAACGAAGATAACATATAGCAGAAGAAAAATAAAAAATAGTATGAATAAGAACACAAATATGATTGTGTAAATGATGATGTTTTAACGAAAAAAAAGCCTGATAGTGCCACGTAGCCAAGTAACAAAGGAGCGATCGTAGAGGAAGTTGAAAGATTGAAAAAGTGACTATGTGGTCCAATAAACATCAGTCAGGTAAATGATTCGTAATTGAGTTGATTTTATGCCTTTCAGTGTTGTCTGTTATATTGATGTTGTTGTTGTTATGATGTTGTGTTGTTGTTGTGATGGATGTTGTTGTGATGCTGTGCTGTTTTTACGATGTTGTTATTTCTATTTTGCTTGCCGCTATGATTTTGTTGTTGCTGTTGTTGTTGTTACTGCATTATGAAGTTGAATCTATTTTGCTGTAAATTTTAAAAAAATATTAGTAATTTATTAATGTTAATGTTGTTGTCGTAGATTAAGTTTTATTCTAAATGTTAATGCTGAGACTGTTGTTGATGTATCTTGGCTTTGCTCGTCTTCAAATGCTACGGTGTCTAAGATTTTATTTAAAATAATCAAAATTTTAAAATCTGATACAACATGTAAAGTCAACATTGGGCCGAGCGATGGTGTAGCGTTAAATCGCCTGGCACCGCTCTTGCATTTGCCGGATTCGACTGCAAAGAGATCCCAGCATATCACATGCAATGTGGTATGCTGGGATTGCGAGTTTCTACGTGCACTGGTCTTGGAGAGTGAATTCTAATAAACAGATAGATCAGAATTGAAATGTTTACATATGGGGAATAAATTATTGAAATTTGATTAAATTGCTTTCGTTACATGGCATGTATTGAATTAACTTGGTTATAATATATCAAATTGGTTTTAAATTCTTTATTAATTGTTGTTAGCAATAATAATAAATAAATATATTAATAATAATAATTATTAAATTTATATTATTAATGATAAATAAATATATTATTATTATTATTATTATTTATAATTAGTGTTTCCGTTTTTTACAGGTTTGGTTTTTATTTAATTCATAATGGTCCAACTAAATACTTACAACCAATAAGCAATTGTTGCTATTTATAGAATAATTTTTTTGTATTAATAGCATTTTAATGAGTTCATTATTATGATTGATTAATCTCAGTACATTTTTAAAACATTGGTCCTAATCAACGAGAAACAATGTCCCTTATGCATATTAATCATGAATAAATTAATACCGTGCACGCGTACCTACTAATTAATATGCGGAATTAATTAATATTAATGAGGCTGTTAATTAATATTTATGAGTTTTACAATTGCCAATACACCTGTATTTGTGGACCAGCAGAATTTTTATAGCAGTCGTTATTTTGATGTTACCGTAGTTTATGCAATGAGTAGTTTTTTGTTTTCTTGTTGTTTTTGTTGTTGTTGTTTATGGGGTTGCTGTTGTTGTTGTTTATATGTTTGATTGTGTTGTTGTTGTTTATTTGATTGATTATCGTTGTTGTTGTTTATGTGGTTGCTGTTGTTGTTGTTTGTGTTATTGTTTATGTGATTGATTGTTGTTTTTGTGGTTTATTTGACAGTTGTAGTTGTTGCTGTTTTGTTTACGTGGTTACTGTTGTTGTTGTTTATTTGTGTTGTTGTTGTTGTTTATAATGTTGTTTATGTGGTTTATTTAGCTGATGTTGTTTATTTGGTTGATTGTATTGTTGTTGTTGTTGTAGAAGTGAAAAAGAGTTATTAAATATATTAAAACAAGTGATGGCTGAAAAGAAGAAATAAATGATTATAAAAGTAGTGCCAAAGATGATGATGACGACGACGATGATAGCAACGACGATGATGACGATGATGATGACGTAATAACAACATCATCATCACAATAGTATTGGTATCATTAAGAACATGATAACGAATAAGTTGATGACGAAGAAGAAAAAGAAGATGATGATGATGACGTCGTCAAAGAGGATAATGATGATGACGATGGTAATAATGATGACGACACGATGATGATAATGATATCAGCATTGTTATTTAAGTTGTCATGGAGGATGAATTATACCTCCCTACTTGTTTATTGTTTGCCTACGCTATATTACTTATGCATCACATTGCTAGAATGTGCAATGATGACGGTGATGATGATGACGACGACGACGATGATGATGACAATGATGATAATGATGATGGTGATGATGATGATGATGATGATGATTATGTTGTTGATGATGATGAGGAGGAGGATGATGATGATGAGGAGGAGGAGGAGGATGAGGATGATGATGACGACGATGATAATGATGACGAAGATAGCAGTGATGATTGTGATGATGATTGTGATGATGATGATGATGATGATGATGATGATAATGATGATGATGACAATGATGACGATGATAATGATGATGACCATGATGATGAAAGATAAAAAGGTGTTGATAATGATCATGTTGACGGTGGACAAGATGTTGTTGTTAGTGTTGATGACGATGACGAGAATGATGATGATGACGATATGACGACGATGATTTTGTTCGTCTTAGCTTCATCTGCAGATCTTTAAATGACTCTGTTAGCAAACCTTCAAAAAATAATTAAACATTATAAATAATTTTTGATCTAAATTAAATTCTTTTAAGAGCAGAAGCAGAGGGGCTGGTTCTTTTCATCGATTAATTTATAAGAATAAAAAAAAAGCTTGAAACAAATCTCTTCATAGAAGAAGTGCATTACAATGTGTTAAGTGTAACAACAACAACAACAACAACAACAACAACAACAACAACAACAACAACAACAAAATTAAATTTAAAATGTGCTCTTTGTTGTTGTTGTCCTTGTAGACATTACTTTATTATTATTATTATTATTATTGTTGTTGTTGTTGTTTTATTGTTGTTGTTGTTTTATTGTTATTACCTTTTTTAAGTTTTGGTTTTTCAACATTGTGTGCTGTTTATAAACTTTTTTTCTTGCCAGAACTTATGCTCTCCCACATGTTTTTGGACTCGTATCAAAGATTTATATATTTTTAGGTATATATAATTAATTGTTTCTGTTAACCTGTTTCTTTGTATTTGTTTATGTTTTTGTAATGTTTGTATTTTTTGTTTATGTTTACGTAATGTTTATATGTCTGTTTGCGATGTCAATTTACCTATTTTAGTTAAGTCTTGCTAGTGTGATTTTTATATGTGTTTTTTTTTGTCTTGTATTTGTTTATGCTTTTTGCCTGGCTTGTAGTTTATGTAGCTAGGATGAGTAGGGCCGTACTAATGAACTTCCAATGTACATGATTTAATCTTTAACGTGCCAAGCAATTTATGCCTAGCTGTCAAACCAGTGGTCAATTTACGATGGCGATGATGGCTGGGATGACGATGAAAATGATGATATAGATGAAAAGGGCAATTCCTATTTGTGAAAATTAATAGTTTAAAACAATACGGTTTTTTTTGTCCTATTAGAGATATGACATCATCCTAAATCTTTTGAGTTCAGTGGTTATCAAAGTTTGTAAATTGTTTTTATAGCGTTTTGAAACTTGTTGGATAAATTGTTATATTTCTGATGAAGCCTGCAATGTTGATTTTAACGTTTTAACTTTTTGCTGTTAACAAATGTATTGTTCCTAGAGTTGTTGCAATTTATGTTGAAGAAAATTTTCTAACTTTCCATGTTGAAAAAAATTTTCCAACTTTCCCATGGTCGGTC
>NW_008704216.1:79337-85068 GCF_000326865.2 Helobdella robusta | reverse complement strand
CAATAAAATACATCATGAGTTTTTTGTATTTTAAACATTTTCAATATTTTATTCTAAAATTTTACAAATTTGTTTGATTTATTATTTTTTGCTACGGGCCATAACTTATATAAACATCTACAACACTCAAAAAACAAGAGTTAAAAATTATATAGATTATCACTCAGAAAATTATTTTATTTTAAAGGTTAAAAAGGTTAGGGGTCAATAACACTCTTCCAAAGTTCATAAGATTTTTTTAAAGGACCTAGGTCTTGAGTTCTTTACGCAATTTATCTGGGTGCAATTGCAACAAAGATGCCAGGGGTTTTCATTTTTTGGCCTGCCTGTGTCAAACCTTACCCCTCCTTGGGGTTGTCCAGAGCCCCTCTTTTTAATATGTACCTTCAGATAGAAGAATTTGTAAATAAAAACAAAAGTTAATCATTATAAATTTGGTTTAATGTTGTATCGATTTAAAATCAAATCGTCCATTAATGTAAAAGAATAAGGAAATACGATCATAAAAAAATGTTATCATTAAAGATAACAACGACAATAATAATAACATAGAAAATAATAATAATAATAAATAATAATAATAATAAATAACTTTTATAATGATTAAATGTTGAAATCTTGGTGATCCATCAATAATTCAGGGCAAATTATTGCCACACGCCCAGACATTTTTCAACCTCCACACATTTATTACATTTTATTACTTCGGTTTTATTATTTAATTATTTTATATTATATTTATTATTATTTTTATTATTATTTTTATTATCATCATCATCATCATCATCATTTTTTTATAGGCGTTCATTAATATAAGCACTATAATATTATTATTGAGTCATAGTAGAGTTATAGACTTGTATAATATACTAGTTTAAGCTAGTGTATATCCAAAAGGCTTTATGTTAGCATTGGGGCAAACATTCTAATAATACACACATACACACAGCTACACACACACAAAGAGAGAGAGAGAGAGAAACACACAGAGAGAGAGAGAGATAAACACACACACACATACATGTTTCCATAATTTGACATTTTAAAATGATATATCAAAGTTTTTCTATGTTCTGAACACTTGAATAACATAATTAGCTCTCCTAAATGTGTCGGCAAATGTCATAATACATCCACGTACATAGGCTTAGATATTTAAAACTGAAATTAGCAACCACGTAAAGACATACAAACTTTGTTTTATACACAACATGCAAATGAAAAAACAAATTTTTCAAACATTTAAACAAACGTACAACCATTTAGTGTACCTACGATGATAAACTGTTTAAAAAAAAATGAATGTACAAATAAATACACAACCATACTCTAACCCACAATAACAAAACGAACATTCACGCATTCACCTCAATGCCATTAATCTTTAGTAAGTAAAGAGAGAGAGAGAGAGAGAGAGAGAGAGAGAGAGTGAAAAAAGAGAGAAAGGGAGTGAAAGATAAATGAAGTAGAGTTATAAATAAATGAGTGGTTAAATTTAAGGACAAAAAGCGCAAACAAATTTTGTTCATTGATAAGAAAGAGTAAGAAAAATAAATTAACAGATGAGGAGGAATTGAAATGTAAGCGGAACTTCGAGAAAAGGGAGAGAACAAGAAGGAACAAGAAAGAGAGAGGGGGCGGGAGAGAAGGAGAGAATGAAAAAAGAAGAGTAGGCGAGTTGGATTGAAAAAGAAAGCAAGAGGGAGTGTAATTAGCACTAAAAAAGTAGAGTAGAAAAGAAATAAAAATAAGAGGGTAGAAAATATAATAAAGAAAGAGAAAGAAAGAGAAAGAAAGAGAAAGAAAGAGAGGGAACTGAAGGATTAAGAAATATGCTGATTGAGGATAATGAATAAAAAAGAGAGAGAAAAAAGTTAAGGATAGAAAGAGAGAGATAAAGAGATAAAAGAAAGACAGAGAGACACAGAGATACAAAAATAGGGAGAGGCAGAGAAGGGGACAGAGAGAGAGAGACAGAGTGAGAGAGAGAAAAACAGAAAGAAAAAAGGAAAGTTTAAAAGGATGAGATGGCTGCACGTTCTTCTGAAGATTAAAATGAATGATAATGAATGAGTGATGAGGACATGGGATAAGTGATAGTGAGTGAATGAATAAAAATTGGATTAATAAATAAACAAATAAATAATGAAAAATATATTAATTCTGGAAAATAAAATTGTTTAAATAAAGTATGCTGTCAAACTGATTATTAATTTGTTTTTTTTTGCTGGAACAAACTAGGTAAAAAAATTGAAAAATTGAACTTAATTTAAAAATAAATTAATCGAAATGTTTGAGACATTTTTAAATTCTTGCTACAAAAGGCTCTTGTGAAGAAAATAACTTAAATTAATTAATCAACAAACGAATAAACTTGACGTATGTATGACTGAAATTTTCATCTTGTTTTAAAATATCACTTGACTCCTAGAAAATTTTTTACCGTTGCTTAAATATTATCCGGTTAGAGATAATTATTGTATGAAAAATATGATTGTTATTAGGCAGTAAGTTTGAGACATGTCGTAAAATGTTTTTAAATAACAGGGACTAAAAAGACACATTTCAAAATTTTCAAAAAGGATTTCTTCTTTAGAAGTTATTGATTGTTGCACAGCTTCAACTTTTGTTTGAAACAGTCGAGGCCAGGCTTTGTAAGAAACTTATCATCTTCTTAAAATTAACTTCCCATTCTGTTTACAATTTTCTCCCTTTCAAAGAGTTTATCGTAACAAAACTTCTTGGATTAGAACTTCAATTGCGTAAATGTTTAAATTTTTAAAAAATAATTATTCTTTCATGTTTGTGAAAACGTTTTACTATGTTCAAAAATTTCAAAATTTGAACATTAGTTTTGAAAATATATTATAGTTAAAAAACGAATGTAAATTAATTAACTACATAATTAGACTGTTGGAGGATCGATTGGTTTTGATTGGTTAGACAGTTTAGTAGTTGGTTGGTTGATTGATTGGCCGGCTAGCTAGCTGGTTAATGGATTGATTAGTCAGTTAGTTGGTTGTATGGTTTGTTGTTTGATTAGATAGATGAAAAGATGGATGGATGATTGTTTGGTTTGTTGTTTGGTTATATGAATGAAAAGGTGAATGGATGAATGAGAAATGTGACGTCAGCATGAATTAATGATAACATTACTTATCTGTGTGGAAGTGACAAACAGATAAATCGTAAAGTACTACGAAGAAAGGAAATATAATTGATGGATAGTGGATGAATGGAAGGAGGAATGGAAAGATACGTGAATGAATATCTGAGTAGCTGGATAGTTAGTTGGTTGGATGAATAATAATTAGATGAATGCACAGATCAGTTGATAGAATAGTTTAACGCAGTTAAATATTTAAAAAATATATTAAATATATTTAAATATTTAAAATATTATTAGTTAAAATATTTAAAATAAAAACGTTAAAAAAATTAAGACACACAATTTTTTATTTTTTAATTTGAAAATTTTTTTCATTTTTTCAATGGAAACATGAAAAATTATAGTTGGATTTGGACTTACGATTGTATATTTCAATTTCAATTATTTCTAATTAATAAAAAAAACTGATCATATATTAAGAATTATAATTCAATTTATCAAATTCGTAATCTCCAAAATTATTTTCCTTTAGCTAATTCTTTAGTTTTACCCGAACAGAAATATTTTTCATTTCAGTTTTTAGAAAAAAAAGCCCTCTCCTTAGTGAGATTATGGGCCATAATTATCTCTTGCTAGATACAAATTCAATAAATATTTTTTTCTTGTAATTTTTGTCTACTGATTTCATTCTTCAGAATCATCTTCATGTGACCTGTGTGACGCATGAAATGATGAACTATTTCATTTCATATTATCATTTTAACATTTTGCATTCCAATGACAGTTATATTATACTTGATTTTCTCAATATATTGATGAACATTTTTAAAGTTTTTTTGAAAAGTTTAAAAGATTTAAAATTTTGAAATGTTGTTGTTGACGCAAAACGCTTTCAGTCGATTCCACAGTGCTGCATCCTTCGTCGTTTTACATAGGCGCCGTCAAAATTTCAAAATCGTAAATGGAAAAAAAACGCCGAATAACCAAAAAAAAATAAACAAAAACAACAAGACTATTAATTAGTAGCCTGAGACACGTTATTTTCATTCAACAAGAAAACATTTAAAAATCAGTGAAAAAAGTGAAATTGAAGAAAAATTCTCAAGAGAATGGGTAATTAGTAAGAAACTCAATCAGCTGCTTTCATGCTTTAATTGCTTTCATTGGTCCAACTTTATTCTCTAACAAAAAGTTTGTCTTCATTTATTTTAAGCCAGTAAGTAGAGGATTTTATAAACTTTATGTAATTGAAATTAAGAAACGTAATTATAGTGGGCTACTTGATAGCCTATGAACATTATCTTCCTTTCGAATCGTTGCAGAGGTGCATTCTTAGCCCCAAATACAATTGAAAACAAAGTATTTTGAAACTCTCAACAAAATTTTAAACTAAATTACTCTAATTAAACTCTAAACTAAATTTTGTCTAGCAAAATATATAACAAATATACACGGTTCTCGCCAATAACACATGAACATCCGCATACAACATTTCAAAAATATACACACATTACATTCTGTGAATAGACATACAAAAACATACTAGACTTACAAAAACATACAAACATATAGACACAACAGAAATGAGTTTATAAAATTTTCTTATTATACATTCAATAAATCACTGAATCAATATGCATTGTATATTTTATATCTCCAACGCTGTCAGATGAAAAAGAGTTTTTTCATAAAATATTTCATCTAGACATAAATCATCGGCGTTATTTAAAGATGCTTTTGAATTTTAGTGAAGAAGGTTTCAGCTTGATGTGTTTATAATTAAGAAGGTTGAAAAATAATTCATCATCATCTCAGATCTGAAAAACCTTTTTTCAATCTTTTTTCTAAATTTAAATTCAGGATTTAGAAAACAATAAATAAAACCTAACCAAACATAAATGAATAAATAAATAATAAAAAAAACAATTAATGGGCACTAATTTCATTTTTAAAATCAAAGATTATTTGAACAGTAATAAACATTTCAGCCAGAAAACAATAGCAGCCAAACGAACAGATGTGAAAGAAATAGAGCAATGAAAGGTAAGCAATGAAAATGGGAGGTTTGTCAAGCAGCCAGAAAGTTGATTATATAGATTCCCTTCTCGCTTAAAACTAAACCAACAATATTTTAATCGGAAAATTGTGAAAAAACTGGCATTAGTGACATTTTTTGATAAAAACTTTTAAATAGAAAGTGTAAAATTGCAAGGCTAAACAAACAAATACTCGTACATACGGAGGAATGATGAACATGAATGACAAAAAGAACGTAGTATTTAGGCTTGTAATTGCGGAAAATATAATCACAAACCAGATACCCAAGCAACTTAAAATCTCTTTTTTTCTCATTTTTTTTCACAATTCTTCACAAACTACATGTTTTTAATTATTAACAATATTTAATTTATTTTTCGTTCTATTTTATTGAATTACATTTTACAATTGTTCCACAAATTACATTTGTCTATAAACTTTTTCTTATGTACCTCTGAAACGTTTAAACAAAAACATTTTGAAAAAAAGTTGCATTAAATAACATTGCAGTGCAAGGCTTGGATCTCTTTTCACTTCAAACCCGGGTTCTTCAACATAAGTACCAGGCACTCTAACCATTACACT
>NW_008704216.1:74337-76837 GCF_000326865.2 Helobdella robusta | reverse complement strand
CGGTAGTACCCGTATCTCCTGACTTTTGCAGCTTTGGCTGAACACAGAGAACATCTTGTTCTCTGTGTTCATTTGAGTAATAAACTTCTCGACAGCATGCCAATGTTAGTAACATGACAACTACCAGAAAAACTGATCAAAAGATTGTGAATAATGATTATGACGTCATCAAGGACGACGTAAAAAAGAAAATGTTGGAAAAAACTACAAAAGATATAGCGTGAAAATAATATCAAAGAAAGCAAATAAATTTCTCCGTCTACGGTCCAAAGAATTTTAATTTATCACGTGATGTTATTACATAAATTTTATGAGATCTGTGTTATTAATGGCGTGAAATGTTTCAAACTACGACTCCGGTACAAAATGATCGTACATCATCTATGGTATCATGGTATTTGAGAATGCGTTTGTGTATGTGTGCGTGTGTATTTGTGTGTGTGTGAATGTGTGTGTCTGTGTATTTGTATGTGTGTCTAAATGTGTGTATGTATTTATATGTGTGTGTGTGGATGTGTGTGTGTGGATGTGGATGTGGATGTGTGTGTGTGTGTGGATGTGTGTATGTATGCATAGTTGGGTGTGTTTGTCTGACGTGCCAGCATGTAATTGTCTCTGTAGTTGTTTGTATGCCTGCCTTGTATATGTATAAACACCAACGTACCTACATTAATATGATAGCTTGTATGTGAATGCCCAAAAATGCGTTTGCGAAACAAGTGAAAGTATCTCGGAGATAAGCTAGCTCTAATGATCATAAACCTTTATATGTTATGTATAAACACGTACATTATGTGTATGTTGTTCTTGAATAAACACAACACAAACACACAAACAGGAATGTAAACACACACGAGTGCCTAATAAACATGACTTACCTGCCCATTTCCGAATCGACCTTGAGTTTCGACCAAGGTCACGACCTTTAAACTTTTGAGGTCAACCTCGAGCCATTCGTTAGAGTCACGTGAGACCGGATATCTCGGACACCAGGCTCCGCCCTGCTTTTCAGAGTTGATTCTGATGATGATGATGATTGTGGGAAGTGATGATGATGATGATGATTGTGAGTAGTGGTGATGATGATTATTGTGGGTAGTGGTGATGATGATGATTGTGGGTAGTGGTGATGATGATGATTGTGGGTAGTGGTGATGATGATGATGATTGTGAGTAGTGGTGATGATGATTATTGTGGGTAGTGGTGATGATGATGATTGTGGGTAGTGGTGATGATGATGATTGTGGGTAGTGGTGATGATGATGATGATTGTGAGTAGTGGTGATGATGATGATTGTGGGTAGTGGCGATGATTTAAAATGCTTTTGTTGTAATGATGACTATGAAAGTCAATAGACTCGAAGTATTGAGTTATACAGTAAAATGAAATCATCACATTTGAAATGTAACCAATCGGAACGTAATATTGTCCAGTAACATCACACAACAAATGTGTCCATCATAATTGTCCAGTAATATCACACAACATAATATCCTTCAGAACACAAAAATTCACTCTGAAATTTATTTTTTTGTAAAGTTCATTTGCTAAAGCTGCAAAACTCAAAATCCGAAAATAAAAAACTCTAGAAAAAATATAAAATGATTGTGTGTCATAAGCCATTTAATGTATACAAAGATACGTGGCTAAATTAAACTTGGGATACCCCATCTATTAACTAGGCCGACTATGATGGCTAATTAAAATTCACCGTTACCTCGTTTTACATTTCTAATCAGAGTAAATCTTTATAACAGTCTCTCTCAGAACCCTACCCCATTCAATCAATTTGTCAGTCAGTAAGCCAACCTCCTCTGTATCCTTCATTTAATCATTTCCTCTTTGAGAAGCAAGCGTTTAATTTTAATTAGTGCGGGCAATTTATGTTCGTGCATATTCATAGATACATCTGAATATTCTGTATTTATTCGGAACATTTTTTTGATAAAAAAAAATTTGATTTTACCCTGAATTTTTGAGATTATTTTAAAAATTTATTGAATTTCAATTAAATTATTAAAAATATTTTGACTAAGAACTTAGTTGGACTTACATTGACCAGGTTTGAATGCAAGCAGTTCCTTTTGGTTTATGTGTTTTATCTTCGATCTTAATGGTCAAAGATAAAACACATACATTTTATCTTCTTCTATAGTTCCTTCGCTGCTATAAGCAACGTGTGAAATGCGTGTGTGTGTGTGTATGTGTGTGTGTGTGTGTGTGCGTGTGTGTGTGCGTGCGCGTGTGTGCACTGCTAACTTTCTGAGCAATTCATTTAGATAAAAGAACAGCATAGTAAAAAAAAAACATTTGACTGATGAATGTATCTACATTTTTAAAACTTTAAAAGAGTATTTTTTTAATTTGATTTCATTTGAACGTGCAAGATAAGTTTAGAAGATTAATTAGAGTTGATAAGATTCCCTGACTGGACAATGCGAATAAGAGCTGACACACAATAAAGCTTTCCACTCATTTCGGTAATGGTCAGTCGGGTG
>NW_008704216.1:69337-71837 GCF_000326865.2 Helobdella robusta | reverse complement strand
TCAAAAGCTTACCAAAAACATTAAGATAGAGACAAATGCAACAACAACAAAGTTTTAAACAGTTATTATGCAACATAAACTTCAAACCTATTGACATGGAAAAAAAAATCAAAACAAACTTATTCGCTACAACAAGCATGCACATTCACAACAGCAACAAACACAGCTAACGAACAAATCAACAAACACAACGAACGAACAAACCAACAAACAACAACAAACATACAAACTCATACAAAACAACAACAAACATACAAACTCATACAAAACAACAACAAACATACAAACTCATACAAAACAACAAACAAATATTCAAACTCATACAAAACAACAAACAAATATTCAAAAATATATAGAAAAGAACTTTGATAAGATAAGAAGGATTCGCCGATTCAACATGCTCAGAAATGCCGTCAGGAAATATTGAAAAACCGTGCATTAAGCATGATGAATGGATGTATTGAAGATGATCCATCCGCAAGTAATTGGTGTTAGTGTAAGCACCTGACAGGTGTTCTTATACAGAAAAATATTCACATACAAAACAAATTTTCATACAAAACTGAATTTTATACAATCCTTATCTTTATACAAACCAAACTATAAACGAAACTAATCTTTATACAATACTGATCTTCATAAAAACTCGATCCTCATACAAATTCAATCCTCATACAAATTCAATCCTCATACAAATTCAATCCTTTTACAAATCCATTTATCATACAAATTCAATTCTCATACAAATTCAATCCTCATACAAATTCAATCCTCATACAAATTTAATCCTCATACAAATTCAATCCTCATACAAATTCAATCCTCATACGAATCCAATCCTCATACAAATTCAATCATCATACAAATTCAATCCTCAAACAGATCCAAATCTCATACAAATTCAATCCTCATACAAGACATATCTTATTTTTTACCAAACAAATGTTTTTTGTGTGAAACGAACTTGAAAAAAATATAATTTTTTTCAACATATGAATTTTTTTAATTAGCATTTATAAATTAATGTCTCATATCAATCACAATTTATGTTAAAACAAAATACAAATTTTTTATTAGATCATATATATGCGAAAAAATTATAAAATTTTCAATAAAATAAATTTTTGTTGTAAAAAAAGACGTTTTTGTAGAAATGCGTTGCTTTTTTGAAAGAATATTTAGCTAGAATCAATCATTGTTATAACATATTTTGGCAGTTTTTTAGGTTTTTCCAGAGATTTCTAGTCAGTTTTCATAGAGAATGTATGGAAAGTATAATAAATTTTTAGTAAGTAATTTTTTATTTCTCATATTACAACATTTCGACAATTTCCAGGTCATCATCAAATTAACAAAATATGGACGAGTTTGGGTAAGGGTAATTTATGAAGAATTGTAACTTTAAAAAGTTAATTTACAAGGATTTGTAACGTTGTAAAACCTATTACCTTATAAACTTTTAATATTTCAGTATATCGTCAGGGCTAACAATAAAAATTGAATTATATCACGGTTCAGAGAGGAAATATTCAGCCGGCAAAAATGTCACACGGAGCTAAAAAAATATCTAATCTTAAATAACGTTCCTAGAATGAAAAGGTTGACCAGAGAAAATGATTTAAAGCATGCTTGTTACAATTTTAGACAAAAATCCGCAGAAGAATATTATAGAGAAGAATGTTTTGTGAGAGGATAATATTGAGAATATTCTGAAATTGAAATTGAAATTGTGAATTGAAATTGGACGTGTCGGGCTGCTTTTGTTGGAAAATTAATGGATTTTTTTGTTATTAAATTTTAAGTTTTTTTTTATTTTTTTTTTTCATCAATGTTTGATGAAATATTTTTAAAAGTTACAAATTTGTTATCACTACAATCTAGAATAACCAAAATAGTATAGTCACATAGAGTTAATATAATATAAATCAATTTAAAGTTCTGTCTGATAAGTTCACTATTGAGTTTGAGATGAGGTACGAATGGCGTGCTAATAATCCAGCCTGATGTCTTTCTGTTCTGTTATGTCATGTTATGTTAAATACATGTCTTGAAAATTCAAATAAACTTACAATGAAGTGAAAATATGAACATTGTTGTGAATACATTTGAAAAAAATTTGGTTTCTATATAGAAAAAGTGATTAGAGTTTCAACCACAAACATGGTGGTAGGTTTGATCAATTAACCAACCAACCAACAGTCAACCAACCAATCATATGCTTATAATGTAATTTGCATTTTAATTATGAAATTTCCAAAGATTATCAATTAAAAATATAAGTTTTATTACTATTGCCATTATTTCAACTAAAAGTACCATCATTATTATTTCTATTATTATTATTCTTTACGTGAACTTTCATATAAATGCAAAAAAATAATTTTACAAAATTTTTTTCTCAGGAAAATGTTTTATTTGACAGAATGCCATAAGCAGTAGGATGTATACAAACACCAGAACACAATGACATTCACACTTAAATGATTCCCCTATGCATAAA
>NW_008704216.1:31837-64337 GCF_000326865.2 Helobdella robusta | reverse complement strand
ATGATGATGTTGGTGATGATGATTGTGATGACGAAGAAGAAGAAGATGATGATGATGATGTTGGTGATGAAGATGATGAGGACAATTAGGACATGATGATGGTAAAGATAAGGTTTGTAGCGATGGTGTTGAGGATGATGATAATGGTGATGATGATAATGATGATAGTGGTGGTGATGATGAAAATGATGATGATTGTGATGATGATGATGGTGGTAGCGATGATGATGATGATGATGTTGATGATTATGATAGTTTCATAAAAAAAATTTATACTTAAAAGTTGAGCGGTTGGAGATATTTTTTGAGAAGTGTTAAAATAACATGTAAAATTTCTGCATGTTCCTCAATTTTTCACAAACATTTTTCAGGATTTTTTTTTTAAATACACACCCAATTCCACAAAAATATTGCTTAAAATTGTTAAAAACTTTTAATTACGCTTGTTTTAGAATCAACAGTCACCACAATAAATAAAGTTTTGTGAATTTTGATATTATATATCATATTACATCCTAAAATATCAAATTTATAATCAATATATATATATATATATATATATCATATATATATATTTATATATGTATCAAATATATATATCATATTATATATCATATTATATCATAAAGTATCAAATTTATAATCAAAATTTCAACCCAACAACTTCATCAACAGCGAACACTTGAGAGCCACAAGCCACCTCGCTAAACGAAAGCCTACCATGCCTCTGAAATAGAACTGCAATAATTAACTGCGGTCATTGATTAATGTAGTCCTTTGTATAAATTATTCAACAGCAGTTTGCTGAATGGATGGAACAAAACAAACATACGTGCAGTTACATGACAAACATCAACAAATTAAACAAAAACTCAGTAAGAGGATCGATAATAAAATGGATAAAGATAGATAAAGTGAATATCAAGTAGATGAGTCTATAAAGAAAATAAAGAAATAAATGATTAATAAATAGAGAAATGTAGATATACTATTGCACGCCTGCACTTGAGTAAATGAAAAGGTATATAGAAGCATTAGTAGACACACAAATTTTGCTTAGGCGGGCCAATGAAGAGTTTTTACAGCTTCTATTAAACAGTTAGTCTGATGTTTTATCGTTTGGCAAGGAGTTAATATCGTTCCCAAGAGTACGTGATCCAACCTACTGCTGCCGCAATTTTTCTGCCTCTGTGTGTACGTTTTGGTGTGTGACTGTGTGGATTTTGTGTGTGTGTGTTTGTGTGTCTGTGTGACTGTGCGTTTTTGTGTGTGTGTGTCCGTGTCTGTATATAATAGTAAGTTAATGTGCCTTGGTTTCCGTCTGTGCGTTTTATACGTATTTTTGTGTGTGTCTATCTACCTGTAGAAGGTATGCCTATTGTATTTGTACGCACGGGTATAGAAATAAACAAGCCATTATATGCTTTAAAAATTTTTCATAAACTTTATTTGTAAAGACTTAATTATTATTTCAAAATGTTTTCTCGTCAAATTCTGACAAAAGGAGGGTTCGCAAGCGAGAATTAAAAAACATCAGCTTACCCATCCTACTTAGAAACTGTTAATTGAAAATTACAACTGAGCCGTTACGTGATGTAAACAATTACAAGCCTGGAGATAGGAAAAAAACAAAGGCAGGCATGTAGTGTGCAAAGACGTATGTCGAGAAGTTTTTAAATTAAAACGACACTTTTGTAAATCTATGTGTGTATTTGTGTGTGTGTGTATTTGTGTGTGTGTGTGTCTGTGTGTGGGTGTGCGTTTGTGTGTGTGTGTGTCTGTGTGTGTCTGTGTGTGCTTTTCGACTTTTTGATCTTTTAGACTGTTTTGATATCTTAACAATCATTCCTTTATCCCTCCTTTCATCCATTCATCCATCAGTCTATCCATTCATCTATCTTTCCATCAATATATCCATCCAGCCAGTCGTTTATTTGTCGATCTATCTTGTTAGATATCCATTCATCTAGCCATTCAACAATCTATCTATCCTTGGATACAGATACATCTACCTATCTGTCAGTTCCTTGAACGTTCAAATATTTGACTACACCTTACATCACGTCTGATCGTTTATTCAATCAATCAATCAATCAATCAATCAATCAATCAATCAATCAATCAATCAATCAATCAATCAATCAATCAATCAATCAATCAATCAATCAATCAATCAATCAATCAATCAATCAATCAATCAATCAATCAATCAATCAATCAATCAATCAATCAATCAATCAATCAATCAATCAATCAATCAATCAATCAATCAATCAATCAATCAATCAATCAATCAATCAATCAATCAATCAATCAATCAATCAATCAATCAATCAATCAATCAATCAATCAATCAACCAATCAATCAATCAATCAATCAATCATTCAATCATTCATTCATTCATTCATTCAATTGTTCGTTCGATCTATCAATCAATCGGTTGGTCAATCGCTCATTCATTGTTCATTTCATTTCTTCTCTTTTCATCCATCGATCATTCACACTTCGTCTCATTTTTTCTCATTGTTCTCTTCCCTCTTTCTCCCTCTATTTATCTTTTTTTTTACTCTCTTTCTCTCTCTTTTATTCATTATTTGTTATCTTTCTTTTTCACTCTCTCTCTCTCTTTCTTATTTATTCATTAATTGTTATATCCGCCGTTCTTAGTATAATATAAAGATAGTGATGGAGGACAGTGCTGATGGCTGCCTGTAAAATATGCTGATGAATTAAAGAAAAAGATCGCTAACTTGAGAATCTTGAAAATCACCGCCTAGCAAATTGCGAATTACGAAAAATTAGTGAAAAAAAAAGTCATCAGATCAGCCTTAGAATTATAAAATCATCTCTTCAATCTCAAAATAATTTGGATTTGCCAATGGGTAAGGAGGGGAATAAGTGAAGATGATGAGGACGATGGCGATGATGATGATGAGGAGGAGGATGACGATGATGATGATGGGGACGACGATACGACACGGCCTGACATTGATGATTTCGTTAGAGACGATGGTATTAGCAATGCATGGTTGATGAAATTGTCGAGAGAGGTTAGGACATTTGGAGGCGACCATCGTGATGATGATGACGAAAAAGATGATGATGATGGTGGTGATGGTGGTGATAGTAAGGATGATGATGATGGTGATGATGATGACAGTGATGATGATGGTGGTGTTGATGAAGAATTCACGAAGCACAGTAATGATAATAATGAGTTGTGTTTGTGATCACCGAAAAATTAAAACAGTAAGTGATTATAGTAATTAAATCAAATTGACAGGGTTAATTTGGTGCCCAGAATAAAAAAAAAACTAATAACTAAATTAAAAATAAAATAATTATCCTCAAAAACTATACAAGAAATTACGCTTCAATCGACACATTCATTCACTGCCACTCTATCTTATGACGTATTAACACACTTGATGGAGTCGTTCCTAACCATCCAGACAACAACCAAATGAATTTATGTACGCTAACGAAATGATCACCGCGAGCCAACAAGAATACATTCTCATAGAAATTCATCCGAATTGCCAGTGTGTGATAGTATCTCATAGTCATTTTCATTCGAAATAACGATGGTTGTTCGGCCTGAAGCAGTTGCATTCACGTGCGGATGACATTAGCTGATAGAAAAGAGCAATTGATGTCTGTCCAATTGAATGGAAGTACATCCAAATATCCTTTCTACAGTGGAAGTTCCCATCATCATCATCTTTTTCGTGCTAAAACTTTTTAAATTTTCCATTTCAAGTCAATAAAAATATTAAAACAAAGTTCACTCAAAACTAAATAAATTTAAAATGTTTTTATGAAAATTTAATATAGTTTAGTTTATGATTAAAACGTCAATTTTTATTGAACTAGCTAGTTAAATATGTATATCTGAATTGATAACTTTGCTAAAGCCAAACAATCTTCACAATTTAACAAAACTGTGACACCAGTTATCATAGTACATATAAAACATATACATACATATATGTACTGTACATAAGTATCACCCGAGTAAAGATACTTGTACTTATATCCATGTGTATTATATAATTTCAGATACTTGTATCAGTGTTTTACTTGCATGTGTGCTTCATTGTACATTCACGTACGTCTGTTGACTCAATCGCATGGCAATAGATTAGTTTCCATGTTTATGTACACCGCTGGGAACTGGATGCAATTTTATTCCCAGAGGAAAGACAACGAGTCCACTATTGTTTCTGTGAAATCCGCTGATACTGGTTTCAATAATGAAGAACATTTAAAGTTGGAAAAGTTTTGTTTTCTGAGTCAACATGCGCTTTTGTGCGTGAGCTTTTTCTGAAAAAGTATTCCCAACTTTGAATTAGAAAATTAAATTGAATAATATTTTAACAAATATTTATCCAATTTTCAAAAATTAATTTACTCTAATAAAAAATCATTTAACTGTTGTAAATATTTTTATGTAGCAACAAATTTAAGAGCAGCTATATTTAAAAATGTTCTGACTAACATTCATCTGAAAGCAAACGCAACTAAATTTACCTATTAAAGAAAAAAAAAAACATTTTCAAATAAAACTTATTTACAAGAAATAATAATAAGAAGAACAAGAAAGACACCGAGTGCCAATATCAACATTATTGGGAATATTCATAAGGCCAACATTTTCCTAAACCACCAAACCAAGCTCTACTTCTGACATTTAAACTCCATTTTAACGGTAAGAGAACTTACATCCTTGAATTTTATACCTATATGTATAATATATTGATACATTTAGTTGACAATGATTCTTCTCCGGAGAACATCTTTGAGGTTTGCAAGTTTGACAGAAACAAATATGTTTCACAGTACGGCTCTCTCGAACGCCGTTAATTGAAAATCAGTTGAGGGAAGATTGTTCATGGGAAGGAAATGCTGCAGTACGAGAGCTTGCAAGACCGCAAACAATTTCATATAGAGAAAACAGACAAACAAACAAACAAGCATATATACTGCAGTTTGCAAAGAAACAAACATTATGTTCATGTATTGAGCTATTGGGATGAAATCTAGAACGCTAGGTAGGCTCTTTAGTAGACCTCACTTACTGGCAATGTTTTGAGAAATTATTTGAAAATTTATTACGAATAATATATAAACAAAAATTTATATATTTTTGATATATATATATATATATATATTAATTTATATTATGACATATATATATATATATATATATATATATATATATATATATATATATATATATATATATATATATATAAATTCAGTGCTCAGTTCATCATATACAGTAATATCTCATCTCGACCTGTCATTCACACTTGCAATATTGTCGCCTCCGAACTGAACGAGGTCACACTTGAAAAGTGCTTGTGAACGAACGTGTGTAGAGCTGTGTGGATGTGTGTGGATGTGTGTAAATTTGTGTGGATGTGTGTAAATGTTTGTGGATGTGTGTGGTTGTGTGTGGACGTGTGTGGAGGTGTGTGGACGTATGTAAAGTGTGTGTGTGGGGTGTGTGTGGAAATGTGTGGACGTGTATAAATGTGTGTGGATGTGTGTGGACGTGTGTGAATGTGTGTGGGTGTGATTTTTCATATCGTGTCCACACATCTGCATGTTCATAATGCTTGTGTGAGCATGCACAAACACATACTCATGATATAATTTTTATTTTCAACAGAATACGCAGATATTAACATTAATAAATGACATGCACACTTGAAAGTGTCTTTGTAAATTATTTGTTGTTATAAGAGACGTTCGCAAGAGACATTTCTAAGCTATGCAAACACACCCACAACAACACACATACACACACACACTCATCAATACACATAAACACATGAACACACACACGTGGAAATAACATTCACACATCTAAATATATATGCTTGATGTTTTTTTGTTTAATTATCAGTTCTTCCTTTTTTTGAAATTCTGAAAACAAGTTTCTTATTTTCAGTCGTCGTTTATGCTTTCGATTAAATTCTTTGATCTTACGACAAGTGAGTTTCATTACAAGTATACACTGTAAGTGTTGGTTCCTGCAAAAGTTTCGAGTGTTTCTTAAATTTCAAACCATTCAAACTGCAGGAGTGTGCACTAATTATGAGGATATTCTGTTTCATTTTCTATTTCAACATTGGATTTATGCAGTCTCTTCTAACATTTTTTTTCCCAAAAGTCACAACAACAAACACACAAGACGTGTAAATAAATACACGCCTGACTCAACGCGTCCCACACACCGCATGTGATGGATAGGATTCGCATGCGATTGAATCCATTAACTACAACATCACTGCCAAGCTCTTTACTTTCTACACCATCTCTCCTCTCAATGTTATTTTCATATTAGGTTTAAAAAAAAAGCGAAAAGGCAACGGTTGGTTCGTCACGGAGTTTTCAATCATGGAGCTGATGGCATGGATAATTTGAAAAATTTACGACCTGCAGATTGCATTTAAGAACACCTGTACCCTCATTCCTCCATCAGAAAACTAAATTGAAACTATTTCTTCATGAATCTTTTTTTAAAGTGGCCAGAAGACATTGCTACTGTTGTTTCTTTTTTTTCTTTTTTATTTTATTTTTTTAAATTAGCCGCAGAAAAATAAATGTTGGTAATTTTATGAGTAAACACTAAAAATTTTATGATTGTACCTGTGATCCCTCAATTTAAATTCAACAATACTTTTTTCACAGAGTTGTCATAATGATAGTTGAAAGATTTCTTTTTATTTTTTACAAAAAGTTTCGCAAAATAATGTTTTATTATGCGATATAAAATGAGAAAAATGCAGCGAATAATATGAGCGTAAAACTGAATCAGTCTAGCAGAAAAACAACTTGGGCTTAGTCTGTTAACGTAAAAATTTGTGTGTTTTCACTTTCTCGCTGAAGAGCACGTACACACACACACACACACAGACATACAAACACACACATACCCACACACAGATACACACATACACACACAGACACATACAAACACATACAAAAGACACACTCTGATACATATAGACAAGGGCATGGCCAAAATTCACACTTTCAGTTCAGACAGACATCATCGTTATCCGAGCACGCAGAGCAAACAGGGTTTTATCCTTATTAAAAGTTACTGTCATAATCAATCAATGAATTCGTCTATTTCCCACTCTCCCTTGTGTACACTCAAACGTTAAATGTACGAGTTTGTATGCATGTGTGTGTGTGTTTGTGTGTTTACGTGTTTGTTTGCTTGTGTGTGTGCGTGTGTGTGTGTGTGTGTGTGTGTAAGTGCCTATGTATTTATTTGTGTGTGTGTGTACCGTGTTTGTGTGTGTGTGTGTATGTGTGTGTGTGTGTACCATGTTTGTTTGTGTGTGTGTATATGTGTGTGTGTACCTATGTGTTTGTTTTTGTGTGTATAAACCACTGTATCCAAGAATTTGTGGAGTGCCCCTATCTGCGTATAAGTTTATGTATAAATCAGAAAAAGCTTTGTAGTAAACCGTTTAAAAACTGAAATAGATAGACACTGATCTCTTGATTGATGATTAAGTACTAAGGAAGTGGACAGTTCCAATCTAATTGTGAATTGTGTGCATGTGTGTGTGTTTGTTTGTGTGTCTGTGTGGTGTGTGTGTGTATGTCTGTGTGGTGTGTGTCTGTGTGGTGTGTATGTGTGTGTCTATTGAATTTTTTTTCATGTCCGTTGTGTATTTAGAACGAGAGAAAGCAAACAATGGATTAGATGTGATGGCAGATTAACTGGCTGGATGATTGGTTATTAACGGTTTATTGTACACTATAAATGAAGTATTCAAGGCTGTATTGTGTTTTAGGTATTTATAGTTAACTTGTATTTGAGGTATTTACAGTTGAATTGTATTTGAGGTATTTATAATTGAATTGTATAGGCCAACAAAATGGGATATTAGTTAAAGGTGTCTGGTCCCACAGTCACATGCTAATTTATACAAAGACGATGACAAAAATCAGTGAAATCTCAGATTTGTTTTGTTTAATTTTGCTGAAAGTAATATCATAAATAAAACTTTATTCCATTTATAAAAGTTGAAATATAATTTAAGAGGAAATGACTAATTAATAAGAACAAACGACTTAAAACAACTCACCCATGTAAAGTGATTCCTCGTTTTCCCCATTGATGTGGTGGTTGTTGTAGCTGCTGTGGCTGTTGTGGCTGTTGTGGCTGTTGTGGTTGTTGTGGTTGTATCCAAATGTTGTCAGCGAATTCAAATAAAATATCAACAAGAGAGCTTGCTGCGAGAGAATTTTCAACATTTTTTTATTCAGTTTCGTTGTTTTGTTGTCACGTCAATGCATTTTGAATTGCTTCAAAATTTGTCTAAGTAATATCAATTTTCCTAAACGAATTGAGCTAATTTGGAACAAATCCAAAGAATTTTTGAATAAACAAGTGTGTGTGCGTGCGTTGGTGTGTGTGTAAATATATATATGTGCATGTGTGTGTGTGTGTGCGTGGGTGTGTGTGTTTGTGTGTGTGTGATATTGTTTTTATCTTCCAAATAAAAAGCCTACGCTACAGTTTGTATCTGTGTGATCATAGGCACAGGTAAAAGTTGTACGATAAGTCATCTAGTTTAGGATCTGTGGATACCTTAAATTGAAAAAATAATAACTCTATTAAATTTAAATTAATAGATTTAAACAATTCAATTTATTTAAACGACTAATAAATTAATTCAGTTCACTAACTTAATTGATTAGATTTTTTACAGAGAAATTGACTTTCACCAATCGAATCAAATGTTTTAAAAATCTGTTGAATACTAAAAATACTACAACTACAACTGCTACTACTGCTACAACTACAACTGCTACTACTGCTACAACTACAACTGCTACTACTGCTTCAACTATTTCTGTTACTGCTACTTCTACTGCTACCAACACTAAGTATAATTACCTCTGGACAAAATTTAGAAAAAAGGAAACCGTCAAAATGAAAAAAAAAAGATCTGCAAAAACCTTCTTTGATCCTTTAATGTAATGAAACCTCACGGAAATTGTTTGAAGATGTTTTCAGGAAAATATTAGTAAACGAAATATTATAAAAATATTATAAAATAAAAATCTCTGAAATTCTACAAATTCTCTCTAAATTTTATGTTCACACCCCACCATCAGAGTTCTTGTGGATCGAAATAATTTTTATGCTCACGCTATCAACACTCACCACCACCACTACCAGCAACAACAGCAACAAAAACAACAACAGCAACAACAACAGCAACAACAACAACAGCAACAACAACAACAGCAACAACAAAAACATCAACACAAAACATACAAGAACTACAACCTAAACGCAATCAATCAGCCAAACATCGCCGACACCAAACAGACTGGCTAAGAAAGACAACAAATAGCGGATAATTGTAGAAAGATCAGAGCCGGATATTCGCAACGAATAATTCTCTCAACTTCAATAAACCAACCGGAAGTGGCCTGGCATCACGTGATAAATGATGTCATCATCTGGCATTTCCTCTATCGACTATGACGTCATCGTTCGAAGCGAGTCACGTGTTCAGGAAATCGCTACGGTAACGATGCGCTCTCCATCAAGGCCTGACAGGCGTTGCCAGGCTGATGGTTCGCCTGGGTCGTGTTTTGTCGATGGTGTGGGGACGATGATGACGCTCATGTGGTGACGGCAATGATGACAAAGATGATGAGGATAAAGATGTCAATTAAGAGTTTTAATTTAATTTTCGACGTTCAATTCTGACAAATTCGATTTTATTGTTAAACTTTTCGTCTGTAATGTTTAAAACAGCCCGTGTTATATTGTGTAAAAAGATTAATTAACATAATACTATGTTTATTCACATGTTGAATTTTTATTTATCCAAATTTTTCTTACGTAATCAAATTTTACATTTTGTTTTCAAATTAAACATTTATGTCCATATTTAATCACTGAGTCGTAGTGCAAGGAATATTTGGGATTGATTAGAGTTTGGGTCACATTAAAATATGTGGTATTTCGACACATTACGCAGGTTACTACGCGAATAAATATGCCCAAATTTTGATGTGAGCATGCACTTATAAAATATTTAAGAAATTTTCATTAACATTTACAGTTTCCTGTTGACCAAAAGTTAATAAAGTTAATTATTCCGATTTTAAACTAACAACGCCAATTAGGTTGTTTGTTCAGGCAGACTTTAAGTTTAGTTTGGCATTTGAATCGAATGAATGACTTTCTGGTTTGGTTGATTTTTGAATTTCAGTTTGTTTATGAAAAAAAAAAAACAATCTGTTTATAAACAGTTTTATAAACGTATTTTCAGTTTTGCCTATGACCAATGTAAACTTCGGTTTAGGCATCTCTTATTAACGTTTTAAAACTTTTAAACTGTTTATAATGTTATTTTAAATTTTGAATTCTGTTAAAGACATGTTTGTCTAGTCGGTGTGTATATATTGTAGCAGTTTTTGTTGCGTTGTTGTTGTTGTTATGATGTTGTTTAATCTTGTACAAGTTTTTGTTAACGTTAAAGTTTGAGATATGAATACTCTCGATAATGTCAACAAACTTTGGATTAATTCTTCAAGTTTTTCTGGCCAAGATTTGAAAATTTTACTTTTCTCGTTAAAAGTCCCGCGAAAAAAAAGCAAAAAAAAAATCATTACATTTAATTTGAAAATTTAAAATTTTTTCTCTTCCTATAATTTCAAAAAACTGCTTCAAAAAAGAAAAAGTAGGAATGAATCGATTGAACACCTTTAAACAATAACCCAGCATGCGTTCAATTGAAGTTTCTTTGCTTGCTTCCCGCCTGCTCCAACAAACAAAATTTTCCGGTTGTAAGTGTTTTTGTTTGTTTGGTTGGTTGGTTTTCTTCATGTTTATTTATTTGTTAGTTAGTTTGTTTGTTTGATTGTTTGTTTGTTGGTTTGTTTGTTTGTTAGTTTGTTGTTTGTTTGTCTGTCTGTCTGTTTGTCTGTTTGTTTGTTTGTTTGCTTGTTTGCTTGTTTGTTGGGTTGTTGTTTTGTGTTCATTTATTCGTTTGTTTGAATAATTTTTCCTCACATTTTGAATTTCACTGAATTATTCAGTTTTAATTTGGGTGTAAGTTTTTATAGCATGAATATTTTAATCCACACCATGATAAAATTTCAATTTCAACTATTAAAATATTTTTTTAACGTAAAAATATATTTTCACCGCCAAATTTCATTTCAGAATTAGTGAATAGATGTTCCTCGTATGATAATGATCACCGCGAGATATCTAGTTGGTATGCAGTGGAGGTCGCTTGAAAATTTTATAATTATCGACTTTTCCTTTCAATCTGAAAGTTTTGTTTTGTTTTTCGAGAAAATAAAACAAAATTAAACAAAAAAAAATCCTTAATTGAATTGGAATTTTCTTCATTTTAATATATTCCATTTTTTCCATTTTAAACTTTGTAACAGATGCTGCAAGTTTTATTTTTTTTTCAGATGTAGAAAGATAATTCTCCATCAGACGAATAAAATAATCTAATAACTATTTCAATCAGATTAAATTAATTACAACAAATCAGGGACTGATTAAGCTTATGAAATAATTTCATCGAATAAACTTTCACGGAAGGAAACGGTAATTAATTATTGAAAGCACACGTAGTTCTCTGACAATGGACAAATTAAAATAATTGGGAAGGATTTTTTAAGTTTCACTTTTAAATTTTTTAAAAACGTCCGTCATTCTATATTCCGATCTTGCAAAGCTGTCGTTAATTAATGAGGAAATCTTGTTAGGGTTTCCATTTATTTCTCTCCACGTTATGAGAGAATTTTTTATGGGAAATTATTTTTACTCTTTCGGAAATAATTTCTATTCGTAATTATAACTTGCGGTAATAATTTTTTATTTTAGTTTTCATTAAAAAAATTTATTAAAATACACATTAACTCCCAAATCGTGATCGCACATGTAGACCCACCACAAACAAACAAGAAACAAATGAACGAACGAATGAACGAACGAAACTAGCGAACCTGCAGGCAAACAAACAAACAATTAAATGAACAAACAAACAGACACAAAAAACTCGCTTTAAACACAAACAAACACATACACGCACGTACACACACACACATGCTTTATAAAAATGTGTTTTTGATTTTGGTCCTCTAGCCATAATCATATTTTATGGTCTAAAAATGCTTTTGAAACGACTTCCCTAAAAAATGAATGATGCAAAGACATAAATTCTTTCACACACACACACACACACACACACACACACACACACACACACACACACACACAGATACACAAACAAACAAACACACACTCACACGCACGCACGCACACATACACACATTCATTAATAATGAACAAAAATATATCTATGTTTATCTTTAAAACATATATAAAATTAAATATAATAATATTTCTCCATAAAATATGGTAGACGTGTTTTTTTCCGCTTTTTAAAACAACTTTAAAATGGTGTAACAGTTAAGGGCGCTTGGTCATCCATGCAGCAGAGACTTGCTTCGAGTGCAAATGTAACCTTTACAATTGTATACGTTGAGAGTGATGCGTTGATTCAACTTATTTTATTTCTCTCTCTCTCTCTCTCTCTCTCTTTTTCTCTCTTTCTGTGTGTGTGTGTGTGTGTGTGTGGTGTGTAAAAAAAGACATTATAATTATTTTATCATTGTGAATTATTCTTTTTATATTAATTTTGTTTTCGGTTGGATAGACAGTTACGATACATTTTTCAAATTTTACCCTGGTCAAACTTGTAGAATTTGTAGTTCTTCCAGCTAGAAGATATTTTTCATTTTGTTTCGTCTCGTCAAAAAATATCCATGCCTGGTGCAGGCATCATCATTCTCTATTTGACATTATAGAAAGAATATATCATTATTTCAACTTGAGCCTTTTATTTATTAGTAGCCTTGGAGTCCAGCGAAGTCTAAATAAAGAGAGAATAAATTACTGTGAGAATAAGGAAGATGATGTAAAGATGAAGAAGATGAAGATGATGAAGATGATGAAGATGATGACGATGATGATAAGCATAGAAACTATGATGATGACGATGAGGACGGTGTGGTTATGGTAATGATGATGACGATCTGATTATGATGATAATGAGGATGATGGTCTGATTTTGGTAATGATTATGAAGATCTGATTATGGTAATGATGATGACGATGTGATTATAGTAATGATGATGACGATTCGTTGATAGGAAGTACAGTATGATGACGATGAATACAACGACAGTTTGATAGCAATGACATTTATGTGGTAGTTAATGAAAGTTTAATGACAACGACGGTGATGATGTATATTATGATGACGTGATGATGACGTAAATTGATGATGACGTCACTGATGATGAAGATGATGAAATGAGAGCGGCAATAACGAGCACGAAAATTGACTTTCCATTCAATTCGGCGCGAGAAAATTACGACCGGGAAGATGACGACGACGATGATGATGATGATGGTGGTGGAGTGATGATGATGATGATGAGGATGAGGATGAAGATGGCTACAAAATAATAACAACAATAACAACAAAAATAATAACAATAATAATAATGGTAATTTTATAGCAGTTTAATATCAAAAGAAAAATCGTTAAAACGACATACTTGGCTCATGTTTGATCGCCAGTAGGCGTGTGTTTTCATCTTGGTGAAGAAGTTTTATGATCACGTAATGAGTGTGTTTAATCATCAAACAGCTGCAATGATAATAGGGACATTGATGACGATGATGATGGCAGATTCAACAACAATAGCAACGACAACGTTAACACAAATCGTCAGTAAAAATCGATAGAGCATCAACTTGATTATAACGCTAACAACAACAGCAACACTGAAACAACAAAATCAACAAAACAGCCACAACAATAACTACAACACAATCCACAACACAGCAACAACATTGAGACAACAATATCAACAAGACAAAACAACACCAACACCATCAAAACAAAACCAGCCAACAACATTGAAACAACAACTTGAAAAAATCAACAACAACTACAGCATTGAATCAGCAACGACAAAACAACAACTAAACCATCAACATCAAACAACAACAGCACTAACAACTACAAAAGAAGCATTTGTTGTAAAATATTTGTTGCGATTGAATGAGTGCATTGGTTTGCTTGATTGACCAAAGTGATGAATGCAGGGACTTGTGAATAAATGTTTATTCTGGAGATGTCAGACGATGAAATGTTGAATGGTGTGTTTTCTCTATGTAGGAGGATAAGTTCGGGCAGTTCTGTGGTGCTTCTCGCTGTGTTTATGACTACTTTAATGTTGTCGCGCACTGTCGAATGTGTGAGTGTATTGTTTGTTGTTTGTGTGTCTGGTTGGTGGTTTTGTTGTTGCTTGTATGTTGAATAGGTAGTTAGTTTTGTCGTTGTTGTTGTTGTATTGGTAGTTTTGTTGTGTTGTTATTTGTGTGTCGAATGGATGAGTGTGTTGTTTGTGTGTCCGGTTGGTGGTTTTGTTGTTACTTGTACGTTGAATTGGAAGTTTTGTTGTTGTTGTTGTTGTTATTGTTGAATTAGAAGTTTTGTTGTTGTTGTTTGTGTGCTGAATGCGTAGACAAGTTTGGATGTTGTTAGAAGTTATAGCGTCATCGGTATTACATTATTAACGATGTTGTTGCTGTTTTTTGCAATTTGACTGATGATGCTTGCTTGAACTTTTACGATGCAAATAGGCGATTTCATCATTGATTTGTGATAATTAATTCCTCTGTGATAATTAATATCTCAGGCAAAGTTAATATTACTACCCTTAAACTCGTCGGCCATTGGGCCATTGAAAATTTTTTGTTATTTGTAAGTAACAGTTGTTGTGTGGTCTTGTGTTGTCGTTGTTGTTGTTGTAGTTTTACTGGACATGCAAGCAATTTATTTTGAAGGGGCAATTATGATAGAGTGCTTCTTATATAAAATAAAATATAAAATTGTTCGTGTACATGAGGTTTTCAAAGGCTACCATATTTTCTTGAGTGAGTGAATGTGTATGTATGTATGTATGTATGCATGCATGTATGTATGTATGTATGTGTGTGTGTATGTATGTATGTATACTTGCATACTAGAACGTGTTTGGATGAAGATTGATTGAATTGTGACCTTAAAACTCACTTATTTATTTTGCCAGACAACAATTTGAACACTTCAGACTGTAAGAAAGATGATGATGACTATAAAGATGAGATGATAAACCAAAAAAAATGAATTAATAAGTAAAGCATAAATTACAACAGACAAGACAAACCATAGATTTTACTACTTCAATTATTAACTTTTCATCAAACCCACCTCTAACGAAATTTTAGGTTTCAACAAAGGAATGTTTCTCCTACGTTTTTGAATACGCCCAAAACTTTATTGTCATTTCGTGAGATAAAGAAACATAATTTACATTTTATAGTTTTTTTTGTTCATAAAATGAACCTGACAAAGGTCATTTTTGGTTACGGTCTGAAAGTATACCGAAAATTTTCTTAAAAAAAAGAACCTGACAGGGAGAAAAATATTTTCGAAACCCCCATCGGCAAGATTTAAAAAACAGAAAAAGAAACATTACTTACTTTAATAACATCAAAAAATCAGCAGACGTTCTCTACAGCAGCAACAAAATCAGCCACACCGACGACAGCAAAAACTGACTACAGTCACGAAATGCAAACAGAATTATTCCACTACGGCAAACAACAACAAAAACGCGAGCACAAGCGAAGCGTTCCGAAGACACGCAACAAAACCACAAACAGTAAAACAGACACACATACACGCACATACACGTAAACATACACTCAACAAACACACACACACGTACATATTTGTATGTGCGTGTAACACACATACACTTCTTAATAAATACAATGACACAACTAACTCTGATTACGCTGAGCCACGTACAACACTCAAAACAACAAACAATTAACAAACAAACAAACACACTCACACTACATATACGCAGAAAACATATCTACGTAGAAACAAACCCAGATTAAACACGCGCAGACAGTTGTAGACCATTAAACAAACATTCGAAGACACAAAAGAATCTACCCCGAAAGCAAACAAATAAATGCGCACACAAAAACATCCACACAAACACACACCGGCATATACAAACACACACACAAACAAACACACATCTCTGGAAAATAAGATTGGAAAAACAAAAAATACATTTTTATATTTAAAAAGACGAAAAAACATACAAACACGTAAAATACCTAAAAAAAATGATTCCACATAAACACACATACATTTAACATCACGCACGCACATACACGCACACACACACGCAAACACACGCACACTACATAATAACTCGAAAATGGATATAATAAATTATAAAACCTGGTGTTGGAGTAGCACAGATTGGCATGCAAATTGCACCCGCGTTGAACATTTAACTCAAAAAATTCGACTCCATTAATTTTGAAAACAAACATTTGTGATACAAGTAAAATAGATTTTAATGAAATAATGTTTTTTTCGCTCTCTCTTTCTCTCTCTTTTTTTTCTTTCTCTCTCTCTCTCTCTCTTTCTCTCTCTATATATATTTATTGTAAAAACTGGAAAGAAATCATAAGTGTGTGAGTGTGTGCTCTGAAATGTAGTATGTGTGTATGTGTTTATGAGTTAAAAATAACAAAATAAAAAAATTATTGGCTTCCGGTTTATCAAAAAGTTATTTTTAAGATATGTTTAACGGTTTTTAAATGTAATAAGGGAGTTGCCCCTAAATATCTAACTGACAGAGTCATTCCTCGAACAATGCCACTGTTAAGTCAAACATTGCGCTCTGACAATTCAGGTTTACTGTTTGTACCTGACACAAACTTGGCTCTTGGTCGAAGGAGTTTCTCCGCAGTGGGTCCTGCTGTCCGGAATGGTTTGCCTTGGGACCTCCGTGATCTTGCGTTGTCTGTTATTCAATTTCTTAAAAGGCTGAAGCTCCATCTTTTGTCCGAGCTTACCCGTGCTAATGTCTTCTCTCCATTCATTGCATTGCTTTAGTGATGTGCTACGCATTGTACTGCAATAATCGTTAGCGCCTCTGAGATCTTTTTGAAGGGTGCTTACAAACACACCAATAATAATAATAATAATAATAATAATAATAATAATAATAATAATAATACGCCGAGGAAAAAATTATTTCATTTAAAAGCACCTCCAGAACAATGCAGAAGCGACTGACAGGACAACGAACAATGCACTGTTTGTGCACGAAATGTGCTATATAAATAATTCATTATAATTAACCTATGTGTATGTATGTGTACACACATACATACATGCACACACACATGCACACATGCATACATATACACACACACGTACATACGTACGTACATGCATATATTCATTCACATGTATGCACACATACTTATATATATATATACATACACAGACATACAAACACATTTACATACATACAAACACACACACACACACACGCACACACACACATGCTTCTAACGTTGTACATTAGTGGTGGCAATTTGATATTCGCTTGCAAAACAAGCACCGAAAATTTAAGTAAACCTAGTTGTGACGATGTTGACGACGACGATGATGATGATGATCACCAGAATGATGTTGACGAGGATGATGATGATGATGATGGGGATGATGATGGGGATGATGATGGTAGAGGTGGTGGTGATGATGATGGTGATAATTATGTTATTGATGACGAAGATGATAATGATAATGATGGTGAAGCTGACTAGAATAATAGTGAATAATCTTTCTTTATCTCTTTCTCTCTCTCTTTCTCTCTCTCTTTCTTTCTCTCTCTCTCTCTCTCTCTCTCTCTCTCTCTCTCTCTCTCTCTCTTTCTCTCACACAAACACACACACACACCTACATGACATCAACTTTTTTATAGCTACCTACGTGACATCAGCATGAAAGCGTTCAAACGGAACGCCAAAAAAAACATCGCAGATAAAAAAAATGTTGAAAGGGACGAGTGAGAACAATAGCGACTCGGCAGGCCTCGTCGACTTCAAAGGGAAAACTTGATAAATTCGATAATCGTTGAGTACGTTGGCGGAAAAACTAATCGATACTCTTGCCGATTCCATGGCGAAAAAATCAAATAATAAAAATTTTCATCATAAAAATCCAACTAAATTTAGTAAAGATGAGTTTTAAAGTTATTGACATATAATTTTCTAAAAGTTTTGCCGGTTTTAAATAGATTCTAAACAGGGAATATAACGTGAAATGAAAAGAATTTATTGATTGATGTTTTTTCGACATGACAAAATTTTTGTAGCAGTATGAAAATAGAAACACGAAGTAAGATGATAGAAAGATAAGTGTAGTTATTGAAAATTATTGTAATCTGGAATAGCTGATAGACTCAAACTAATAAAGATCAATGGAAGAGTTTGATGGAACTTCTATTTTCATGCTTAGGTAATTTATATCATTATAGTTTTAATTGTGTTTTATATTATTTGAAAAATTCTCAATGAAGTTTAAAGGACTTATTACTTTATAATTTTCATTATAGAATTTTTTCATCTGTTTATGGTATTTATAATAAAAATGTGTTGTTTATTAATTACGAATATTATATCATATTATCCACTGGATGAAAATTGATGAAGTTTCAAAAACTCTTTACTGACACTTCAGTTTTATTATTATTATTATTATTATTATTATTCGAAAATTTGTATAGCGCTAATTACAAACAAAATGTTTCTCAAAAGCACTGTCTAAAAAAAACAAAAAAAAGAAACATTTGAATTGCTACGATAAACCAAATCTTAAAATCTTATAATAAAAACAAAAAGGATTTCAATAATTTCTTGAACAATTTTTCTGTCAGTTCGGGCTGTCTTTGATGACTTGGTAGACTATTCCAAACGGCTGGTCCACATACTGAAAAACTTCTCTCAGCCATTTTCAAGTTGCTATCATCAGACCTTAAGCAGACATTTTTAAAAGACAGTTGTTTCGGTGCATGCATTTCTTTCAAATAAACTGGCGCCTTTCCCTTCATACATTTGAACATGATTGTTGATATTTTAAACAAAATTCTTTTTTTGACCATCAACCAGTGCAGTTCTCTGAATATCGGGGTGACATGGTCAAACTTTTTCGCACCAACCACGATCTTAGCTGCCCGATTCTGAATTGACTGAAGCACCGATAACGATTTTTCAGGCAAACCATAAAATAGGCTGTTGCAGTAATCCGGTCTAGAATGAATAAACGAATGCACTAAACTTTGAATAACATCTTTGGTTAAGCTTTTGCGGATTATTTTTGATTTTAACAGTTGTAGGGTTGCAGTACCAGATAAAATCTTGATATGTTCAGTCATTGCCAGTCTAGAATCAAAAATGATACCCAAGTTTGTAGCTTTAAAAATGAAGTTTATATTTGAGCCCTCAATGATAACTGAATTAATTTTAATTCTAGACAGCTGTTGCCAAGTTCCAACCAGAAGAATTTGCGTTTTACTTTGATTGAGCTTAAGACGATTATTTGCCATCCATTTCTCGATCTCGACCAAACATTTAACAAAACGATCAACTGCAAGATGAAAGTTGCTATAGGATTCTGTGGCGAATAGCTGAATATCATCTGCAAATGCATGACACTCCAAACCATGTAATCCGACCGCCTCAATAATTTCAGAGGTGTAAAGAATAAACAAGATCGGTCCGAGAACCGAGCCCTGTGGAACACCAAATCTTATCGTTTGAACCAAAGAGGTCTTATTCTTGTAGATTACCTGCTGAGTTCTGTTTGTTAAGTACGACCGAAACCATTGTTTGACAGAGCCAGTTATTCCAAATCTATGATTAAGACGTTTCAGAAGAATGCAATGGTCAACACAGTCAAATGCTGAAATCATATCTAAGAATTCAAGAAGAGATGGTTAACTGTTGTTTATATTTACATGCAACTTAGATAACACATGCAACAAAGCAGTTTCGGTAGAATGATGTCGTCTAAAGCCTGACTGATATACCGGTAACGAATTGTTTTTATCTAAGTGTTTCATAAGGTCCTTAGAAACTAATCTTTTAATTAATTTTGACAAGAACGACAGATTTGAAACCGGTCTATAATTATTAAGATCAGAATTGTCTAATTTTTCCTTTTTCAAAAGAGGAGAAATTGTAGCATGCTTTAACATAGCGGAAACTGACCAGTACGTAAACATAAGTTTATAAAATCAGTCAAATATTTTGAAAACAATCCTACATATTTTTTGAAAAAATGTGAAGGAACACAATCCAGTGAACATGTTTTAGACGAAGAGTTCAAAACTGCTTCAACAATTTCGCTTTCGTCATAAACAGGAAAAACTGAAAACAAGTTGCTGCAGCAGATACCAGATGAATGATTGAACTTCTCATCATACACCATCGATTCTCGTACATTTTTAATTTTGTCATAAAAGAATGTAGCAAAATCGTTCGCTTCAAAATTGGTAGATGAATTTGAAGTTTTTTTTTGCACAACAGTTTATTTACCACAGTCCAAATTTTTTTAGGATTTTTGTTATTTTCAAAAATGATTTTTTTCCAAAACAAATTTTTTTTCTGGGCGAATAAAATATTTTTTGATCGCAGAGCATTTTTCCACACCTCCCTATCGTGATGATTTAAAGTCTTTCTGTACTTCCTTTCCATTTTTCAACAGTATGCCTTGGACATTGAACAATCTCCATCAAACCACGCCGTCAACGAATCATCTCGACTTTCAACCACGTGTTCTGGAGCTATTATGTCCGCAATTCCTTTCAGTTCATTCACAAAAACCTCAACCAGCGTTTCTATATTATCATCTTGGCGTGACCCTCCAATCGGGGATTTCAAAATTAACAATGCGAGATTTTCTTCATTTATGTGTCGCCAGGATCGAACCATTTTTTTACTTCTCGTACCTATAACTTGATTGATTGACAAACAAACCTGGATTAATCCATGATCTGGTAACACTCCACTGGGAAAAATCAAACTATTAAAGATAGGAAAAGAGCGAGAAGTAACGATCAAGTCCAAAACACCACCTAATTCATGCGTTGGTTCGATAATCCTGTTAAAAGTTTTATTTGTCATTTACAACGGCAATGACTGTTATGATATTAACAAAGATGATGCTTATGAAAATGGTATCCATGATAAAATCACTAATCTATCAAATGGATGATGATATGAATGTTGGATGATATCTATGATGGCGATAACAATGGTGATGATGGTATCAATGATGATATCAATGAAGATATCATTAATGATGATGATGATGATGATGATGATGATGATGATGATGATGATGATGATATGATCAAAGATCCTAGTAATGATACTGGAGGAGTAGCGATAAGTGAGACAAAGAAGAAACGTACCAGGTCACGAATGACAATCAATACCGACACATCCACACATCCTATATAAGTACACCGCAATATGTTTTATGTTTCTGTTTGTCTGTTTGTATGGTTATATGTCTGTCTATCTGTGTGTTTGTCTCTCTTTGTCTGTTTTTATCGCTGTTTGCCTGTTTGTTTGTATGTTCTATTGTTGAGAAACATGTTTGCTTCCATTTTGTTTGTTTGTTTGTCTGTGTCTGTCTGTTTGGTTGTTTGTTTGTCTATATGTTTGGCTGTTTGTATGTCCCGTTTTTGACAAATATGTTTGTTTCCATTCTGTCTGTTTGAAAACATGATCGTCTGTGTGATGTTAAATATTTCAGTTGTTTATATGCGAGTACCTCTGAATCTATGCTTACGTCTTTACGGGTGGAGTTTGTGTCTTCATCATTGTACGTATGGTTCATTTTATTTTTAAATATGAAGGAGGATCAAATAAAGATCAAAATCTAACATTGTGTGTGCTTGTGTGTGTGTTGTGTGTGTGTTGTATGTGTGTGTGTATGTTGTGTGTGTGTGTGTGTAAGTGGTTTTAAACGCGTCTTTGTTTTGCTGTTTTTAATCTGTAAAAAATTTATTTGTATTTTGAGTATATCAAAAACGAACCGAGAAATGTGTTTTGTTCAGTTCAATTATTGTTTTTATTTCGAGAAAAGAAGTTTTTTTAAGATTAATTGTCACATTTTCAGAAAAGTTAATCGTACAACATTATCTCCCTTCTGCTTATTAAAATGTTTCAATAAAATTCTACCAAAAAAATTTCTAACCAAAAACAATCATTGAGCAATTCATAACTAATTCATAACAAACATTTACACATATTTCATAACATAAATTTTTTAAAATAACAAATTGTTTTATTTTTAAGATTAAATTTGTAAATTTATAATTGTATTATCTTCTACAAGAATTGAAGTGTTTTTCGTTAGAGAGAATATTTTTTTAGTTGTGAAGCGTTGCACCCTTACAAACTTATTGATTCTACATACACGAGCGGTTTATTTAGATACAATTTTTGTCTTTCAATTTCAGATTATTTTTATTTGTTTTTTCATTTCAAGTTTTATTTGTTTATGCTTCTAGTTATTCATTTGTTTGTTTGTTAATCTGTTTGTTTGTTTGTTACATTTCAATTTATTTTTTCTCCTTTCTTTCTCTGTCACGAACGACCGGCCAGTGTGACATTGTGTCAACTGCAGTTTTCTACGTTCATTATTCAGTTTATTAGGACAATGAGGGAACTTTCTTGTATCAAGTTTTTTTTGCTGTAGTGGTATTGTCAAGATTTTTTATTTTTTTATTTTAATTTCAAAATAATTTTTTAGCAATTTTGATTTTTTATAGTATTCGCATGTTTATAAACAAGATAGCTCATTATTGTATGAATTTTTGTATCATTTACAAAAAAACAAATATTATTCTATTCAAATTAAACAGAAAAATATGATCTAACTTCACAAAAATTAATATTAAAAAATGATCTCATTCAGAAAAAACCAATTGGATAATTTGAAAAAAAATGTATTGCCTATTTATTGATATTAAAGAGAGAAGACACACATCACATACACATACACACACCCACACACACACACAAACAATCACACATATACGAACACACACACAAAAACACATACACGCAGACACACACACATATACAGTGAGAGATAAACACAAATGTGTGTTTAATTTCGTTAGAATTCAGAGCTATAATCTCAAGCTACCATTAATAAACCGTTCATTCAAATTTGTACGTGTGTGAATAAGATATGTAAATTTTGAGATAAATTGCAATGGAACTAAAGTGTGTTTTTGGTTTATTTGTTTAAAAATGTACTTAAAAACCCTAAAAAATCTATAAAAATTTTTAGTATTAAATGAAAAACACAAGGGGTATGAAGATTGAAATGATTGATGCTAGGTATATGTCTAGATCTGTGCTGGTCTTCCATTTTAATAAATGTTAGACGTAGAATAGAAAACTTGGTCATGATCATCGTATTGTCGTTACACTGCTTCGTTACATTGTCTCTCAACATCGTCATCATCATCATCACAGTCATCGTCATCATCGTCGTCATCATCATCATCGTCATCATCATCATCATCGTCATCATCATCATCATCGTCATCATCATCATCATCGTCATCATCATCATCATCGTCATCATCATCATCATCACCACAGTCCTCATCATCGTTGTCGTCGTCATAAACATAGATGTCACACGAAATTCCAATCTCGAATCTGGAAATTTTTCGTACACTCGACATTGTGCAATTTATACAAAAAATATCTCCACATACACAAACACATACACGCTGAAACATGCAAACACATACAATCCAGCAATAAACATACAAAACATACAAATGTATACAAACTAGCGATAAACATACATATCATACAAAAACATACAAACCATACAAAAACCTACAAACCATACAAAAACATACAAACCATACAAAAACATACAAATCATACAAAAACATTCAAACTAGCGATAAACTTACAAACCATACAAAAACATAAAAACCATACAAAAACATACAAATCATACAAAAACATACAAACCAGCGATAAATATCCAAACCATACAAAAACATACAAGCCATACAAAAACATATCTATATGCATTCAAACTTACAAAGCATACGTTCAAATGTTTGCAATAAACATGCAACCATTATTTTTGAACCCGGTCTCATCTGCGCCACAGCCAACCAACTTAACCACTACACTATCTCTCCGCCAATGAATATACTAGTATTTAGTAAATGTTTATTTGTGCGCGTGACTGTCTCAATATTAGTTTCATGTATGTGTGTGCGTGAACTTAAGTAATTACACGCTAATTTGCGCATGGGTGCATGCAGATAACTTTTTTGCAACTCTCTTCCCGCCCCATTGTTTCTATGTGTAATTGTTTTTGTTTGTATATTTGTGGGTTTGTATGTATGTGCATTTGTATGTGTTTGTGTGTGTGTTTGTGTGTGTGTATGTGTTTGTGTGTTTGTGTGCGTGTGTGTTTAAAAGAAAACGCAATTAGTAGAAGTTTTTCCAAAGACGACGGCATTGAAAACGAAAAAAAAACGAACATTGAAATCAATAATAAAAATAGCAACACAAATTACAATGGATGTAGAATATGAAGAAAAAAAAGCATGGGCTCTTAAGGAAATACATTACATGAATGATTAAACGGATGGGCGATAATAAATCTTAATAGTTGCATTTCTGCATGTGCATGCCCGCCAACCAACCAACCAGCCAACCAACTAATCAATCAATCAATCTACCTACCTACCTGCATTTCAACCAACCAGCCAATAAACCAACCAATTAATCAACCAACCAACTAGCCAACCAACCAATCAATCAATCAACCAACCAACTTACCAACCTACCAACTGACCAATCAATCAACCAACCAACCAACCAACCTACCAACCAAACAACCAACCATCTATACAACTAACCAACCATCTATCCAACCAACCAACCGACCGATTAACCTACCAACCAATCAACAAACACAAGAATGCCTAAACAATTCACATATTAAAATTTCGAGATACTTTCTGTCGCGAAGAAAAAAGTTCTGAAATATTACATTTTAAGTTAATTAATTTAATTAATTTAGTAAAAATTTAGTTAATTAAATTAGTATTATACCTTGAAACTGGCTTCATGAAATAAAATAAATGCTATTTAATACTCCACAAAGTTCTTAAAAAACAAAACCCAACACAGAAGTACTTGAGTTATTTAGTGTTATGGACAACCGTAATTAGTAAGAAAAACTTAATAATGAGTGAAATACGAAAGTTTTTATGTTTGTATGCGAATATGTGCGAGAAATATTATTATACGCATAGTCGTCAACATGCATACGTACAAAGACAACAGAGATACATTATATGTATCTCTTTATTTGATTTGAATGTCATGAATACAAGCACATACAAATTTGTACGTGTGTGTGTAGTTTAGTGCGTGTAAGCAGTTCTCTGTGATTGTATGTATGTATGTATGTGTGTGTGTTTATGTATGTGTGTGTTTAAACACAACACAGAGTTGAAGATACTGTCATGAAGGCACGCACATCGCACACATAGAGATGACAAGAGAGGACCTTGTATTTTGTATGCAGATTAACAAATAGATTACATCAATATTTGTACTCCGAGTCACTTCATCCATACACGTCCGTCCGTTTCTTTATGTAGCTTCTCTCTCTCTCTCTCTCTCTCTCCTCTCTCTCTCTCTCTCTCTCTTTGTGTGTGTGTGTGTTTTTGTGTGTGTGTGTTTTTGTAGAAGTATGTGGTGTATATGTGTGTGTATGTCTGTCTGTGTTTTGTGTGTGTCTGTTTGTTTGTGTGTGTCAAGGTTTGTATGCGTCAGAGTTCTTTTTTGTATGTGGCTTATGTGTTCGTTTGTGTGTGTGTGTTTGTGTGTATTTGAGTTAACGTTTATGTTTGTTTGTGCGCGTCTGCGCGTTTGCTGATAAATTAACTAGGCATATGTAATGTACAGACAGACGAAATGTAAATTGTCTTAAGCGTGTGAGATTTGTTGAATGAATATTATGTCTCATTAGGTACGTTTACCTCTGCAAATTTAAAAGACCTTACATCATTATGACATAAATTTTATAAACATCTACTCCATAGAAGGATTTAATCGTTTCGTTAATCTCACTCAATTTGTTAACATTAAATAAACTATCCATCATATCATCCCACAGACGATGATCGATCAATCTTTTTTTCATTAAATTACCATGTTCCGTCTATGAAATCAGTTTAAAGATTAATCAAAAATTTCGAAAAAAGAAAACATTTTTGGTATCTTAAATTTTAATTTTGTATTAACTAATAAATCATATAACTATTTTTAGTATCTTAAATTTTACATTTTATATTAACTAATCAACCATATAACTATTTTTATATGTTCAACATTTTTTAAACATTAAATCATCAAAACAATATTTATTTTATTATCTGCTGATTGCTAAAAAGTCTTCAAGGAGGAATACAGGTTAATTTTAAGGACCAAATTCATTGCCAGTAAACAAATCATTCATTCATTCATTATTCATTCATCCATTATATATTCATCTATCACTTTATTAGGGTACCTCCAGTAGAGTAGTCGGACAGTGAGGGGTCCAGGTTCATAGAATTATAATGAGGCCCTTGGTGTAGGTACATATTGAAAAACAAATTAAGCGAGTTTTTGTATATATATGTATGTGTGTGTGTGTGTTCGATCATTTGTTCGTTCGTTCAATCAATCAATCAATCATTCATTCATTCAATCAGTCAGTCAGTCAGTCAGTCAGTCAGTCAGTCAGTCAGTCAGTCAGTCAGTCAATCAATCAATCAATCAATCAATCATTCCTTCATCAGTTCGTACACTTTTCCATTTACCAAATCCATCCATCAATTTATTAAGACAAAATGCTGTCAATAATAAGAACACCATTGTCTACATTCATACTAATAAACAAACAAATATACATACACACACACACATACATACATACATACACACATACATACATACATACATACATACATACATACATACAAACAAACAAACATGCATACAAACTTACATAAAAATACAAACATTCATACAAGCATATACAAACAAACAAGCAAAATTTCGACACAACTCATATGCATTCGTAAAAACGTTTTTACATCCAGGCAAGCAAATACAGACATATATACAAACGTATATTTATATAGTTACATACAAACATAAACAAAAACCAACATAAAAACATACAAAACAATAGTATATACAAACCTTAAACTATATGCACAAATGCTCATATATTCTTACTTAACATTCAGACCAGAAGTCCATTCATCCGAACACAACGAATACAAAATTTTCAAAAAAATAAAACAACTTCAAGTATTTTTTCAGAAGGTTTTGCAAATAAATAATAAAGTTGCGAATGAAAATGAATAATTGTGATTAATTTTTTTAGAATTTTTTTCCAAGGGGAGTTCAGATTGAGGTATGGTGGTGTTGTGATAAAAACTAAAGACAGAAACAGAATTACGTGCTGGCGATAATTTTCAAACTTCCAATGTTGATGAATTTTTATTTTCGCCCTGCCTTCCCGCGTTTTACTCTGATTTCGCTGCTAGGTATAGGTGAATGTTTGTCAAGTTTAAGGTCAAATTGGTAACTGGATCTCTATTGAAACTTCAGTTTCAAATTGTTGTGGCTTTCACCGGTTGAGAGATTTTGTTTTAACAAATTAATTTTTTTTATAAAAATATTATTTAGCTTTTTTGATATATCGTTAACTTTTTAATCATGATAATACAAACCCATTTTAATTTTTAAATTGTTCTTTTATTAACAAAAGTTTTCTTTGTTGATTTGAAATTTAAAAAAATTTCTTTACGATCGGACAGTCAAACGCAGTGAAATTCAGTTAACAGTTGTAAGATTTGAAGGCAGAACCGTCACGCTTGAGTTGTTTTATTCACTTGTAGAAAACAGTTGGGCACATAATGAGTGCCAACAGATGCCGTATGAATGACCGACCACCAACTAAAATACAGAGTAAAAATCCGGCAAAAAACAATGCACATATGAACACCTAAAGGCTAAAAGTTAAACGTCTATTGCAATTTACACATCTGACCCTAAACAAACCAACAACAGACAACTGACCCCAAACAAACCATAAACACACAACTGACCACATACAAATAAACAACACAAACACAACTAACCACATACAAACCAACAACACATAACTAACCCCAAACAAACCATCAACACATAACTGACCACATACAAACCAACAACACACAACTGACCACATAAAAACCAGCAAAAATACAAACACGAGCCAAAAACAAAAAAACTCACCACACTCCCACGCACCATCCTTCATACAACATATTATAATTACCGGACAGCAAATGACCAAAAACATTAGCACTAATGTGCGCTTTGGGTAGAAACATTCGAAGGTAATATTTAGTAAGCAAACATACATGCATACATACAAAGCTATAAATGTTTGTAAAAACATACAAACAAACATGCGTATACAAAAACACGCACAAGACATACAAACATACAAAACAATCTACAAACATACAAAACAATCTACAAACATACAAAACAATCTACAAACATACACATAAGTGTGCCACAAAACCTCATTTACAAACAAACACCCGTACTAAGCTCTAATAAGAAGAAATAAAATAAGCTAAATATATTAGGCTAGAGCTAATACATATGTGTGTGTATTTTTTTTGTGTGTATGTGTGTGTGTGTCTGTGTGTGTGTGTGTGTATGTGTGTGCGTGTGTTGTATAAATAAATGTTTATCGGAGATCAGTGTAATTTGAATTAATAAAGGAAAAATAAATGTGTGTGGCGTAATAAGGCTTCTGTTTGCTTTGTAGAATCCTTTGCGTTCATTAACTCATCAAACTATTCTCTTCTTTATTTTATTTGTATACTTGTTTGTATTTGTTCGATTTTGCTGGTAATTGTATGTATTTGTATGTGAAAGTTTATTTTTTGTATTTGTTTGTATGTTTTGTAGGCTTGCATATGTCTAGATGTTTATAAGCACGTGCGTATCCGTGAGTTGGAATTAAATAAATAAATAAATAATAAATAAAAATACAAATATAAATTAATTTATTTGATTTTAATTAGTTTATATAATTAATAAACCGGAATTAATTTATGTGTTAATTTTAAAAGTTGTGATGAAATTAGTGTCGAGAATGCGCTTAGAATACAGACACGCACACAACGTCAACACATACACAAACACGCGCACACACACATTATATCTGAAGCAAGATTGTTACATAAAGTATCATATTTCCGTCGGACACCGGACATGCCGTCATCTGGCCAGCAAGTGTTGACAATTAGGAAACACAAATACCACAAAAAAAAACTTAATGGCTAATATACTTAATTGAAAAATAATTTAATATAATGAAAGGATCTTTTTAAATAAATTCTCGAAGAAAAAAGAGAGAAGAAAGATATATGTAGGCGGAGACATGCGGCAAAATCAATGAATCGATAGATTTATTTGTGCAAGTAATTAATCGCTTCTAATAGGTCCATTCCTATCCACTTAGCAGATGTATTGTAAATTGTGAAGTTTTCCAAGTTGTACCAATAGAAATGATGATGATGACGATGATAATAATGATGGTGATGATGTTGGGGATGATGATGATGGAGATGGCGATGATGATGATGTTGGGGATGATGATGATGATGGGGATGACAATGGTGATGATGATGACTTGTCGTTCTTTTTTTCGGCCTTATGATGTAACTTATGTCTTTAGGCCTTTCGCCATCTTATGACGCTACCGTTAATTAAAATTATTTTTAAAGTTTTTTGAGGTAACAACGAGAATAATAACAGCAATAATAATTTTAATGATATTAAAATAATAAAAATAATAACAACACGCTAATATTTTGAGCTAGAAATTTTCATATTCATCTGATTTTGGTCCAATACTTACACGCAGAAACAGACACACAACACACACACACCCATAAATATATATAATAATAATACACGCATGTGTGTGTCCGCACGTGTGTGCGTGCGTGTGTGTGTGTGCGTGTGTGTGTGTGTGTGTGTGTGTGTGTGTGTGTGTGTGTGTGTGTGTGTGTGTGTGTGTGTGTGTGTGTGTGTGTGTGTGTGTGTGTGTGTGTGTATTATCAGTGTAGAAGACATGAAGCTGGATGAAAATTAAATTAAATTAACATTTAAAAGTCGTGCCTTCGTGTGCACGCGTGTAGTGTAGGAGCGATCAATTAGATGAATAGCACAGATGCATTACAGTAATTGTGATTTAAAGAATAAATTCCTATTGTTGTTGTTTGTTTGTTGTTGTAGTTGTTGTTTTTGTTGTTGTTTTTGTTGTTGTTGATGTTGTTGTTGTTGTTGCTGCTGCTGTTGTTGTTGTTGTTGTTGTTGTGGTTGGATTTATGGTGATGAGAATGTCGCCAGTGTGTTGTTACAACTTGCGTAATATTGCTGGGATAAATACAAAGCTGTTGTTATTCTTGACACTGTTAGCTTTATTAGTAGTGTTTAATTAATGAAACAGTTAATGAAAATCTTTTGTTAATGAAACTGTTGGTCTGGTTGTTTGTTGTTATGCATTAACTGTTTTTGATGTTTGTTGACTGATGTTAACTTTCTCATTTTGTTGTTGTTGATTAGTAGATGGAACGAATTAAAATCAGTGTTTTCAAAACAATTGAGTTGTGAGTTTTTAACAGAAATTGAAATATAGCGGAACTAAATTCAATTTTAATGGCCACATTAATAAAAGGAAAGGACAATTCATCCTTTTAGAAGTAGAAAATATCTTTCTACAGAGATAATATCAATAATCTTATAGAATTCATTCGGAAATACAAAATTTTCGATAGAATTTAAAAATAGTCTCCCAGGAGTTAGAAAACAACCGAATAGATGTCTAAAAAAGTTACAAGAGGCGTAAAAATGGCCAGTTGTTCTGGAACTGCTCGGACCAACAAAAAAAAACAAAATTCAATTTTAAACACAATTTATTCAAATTAAAAAATAACAAAATAGTTTACCTAGCAGATATGGTTAAAGTTCCTTTTGTGTTTTAGCAAGAAATTTTAAGCCCAAAATTTTTAGGTAAAAATGAAATTATTAACAAATTTATTTCTGTTACAGATAATAATAATAAAATTGAGGTAATACATAACTGCAAAGACTTATAACTATATATAATAAATAAACAAATACAGAAAAATAAATATAATTATAAATTTATATATAAATAATAGTGCTATTGGGCAGTGATTTTTAAAAATATTTTGTTTAAATTTATATAAAAACCAAAGACAGAAACTATAATATTTTTAAAATTCTTCGAAGTCAATCCTCAATTGAATATCACTATTTTTAATGATTCTCTCATCTTAAAACCGCTTGAAGCAGCGTCCATATAGCTAGCTTCATTGTCAATTTTATTGATAAACATTTTTTTACAATTTATTTCATGACAAATTTTACAATTTTAACTTTGTTTGCAAATAATTTTCACACAATTTAACACTGTTATTAATATTTTTATCAAATTTTCATCAATTTTTTTGAACGTTTAACAGCAAAATTTACAACTAATCAACTAATCAACACCAGCATTTTATTAGCAGTTATATTTAGATAATTTCACCGTAAAATGAGTGCCTTCAACTGGCATTGATGTGCGTGCCAACATTCATTCATTGGTCCTTTGCCATGTTTTTATCCTCCCTTGTATAATCATCGCTAACATATAAGCCTACATTTGTATAAAGGATTTGTATCTGTATTCTTCAAAATTTGTATGTGTGTATATATATTAGTGTGTTTGTTTGTGTGAGACAAAGATATATATATATAGAGAGAGAGAGAGAGAGAAAGAGTTTTGTGCTTTTTTGTCTGTGTATGTGTGTGTGCATTAAAATAGATAAATATAACACATACATATATATATATTATACTATATGCGTGTGTATATGATTGTGCGAGTGTGTGTTGTTAATGTGTATGTGTGTGTGTGTGTATGTGTGTGTTTGTGTGTGTGTGTGGTGTGTGTGTGTGTGTAAATGTGTGTGTGTTTGTGTTTTTTAATGTAGTATACACACAATATATCAAACGTAATTTTTTCAGCGTTCTGAGTAGTATTTATTCATTAAAAACGTAAGTAAGCGTACATTCTTTCTTTCTTACTATCTTTCGCTTTCACTGCCTTTCTCTCTCTCTCTTTTCTCTCTCCTTTATTTCTACTCTTCCTTTTTGTTCTCTCTCTTTTTCTCTCTCTCTCTCTCTCTCTCTCTCTCTCTCTATATATATATATATATATATATATATATATATATATATATATATATATATATTATATATATATAATATAAATATATTCGGAATAACATTTGTCACTCGCTATAGCAATCTTCATTAGTATGTTGTTTATGTTTCTGTTTTGT
>NW_008704216.1:0-31787 GCF_000326865.2 Helobdella robusta | reverse complement strand
TCTTAAAATTATCTTGAAAGTTTACACTTAAGAAACAGTAAATAAACGTAAAAGGAATGCAACAAGACTACAAGTAAGCCTACACGCATATCTATAAACACAAACATGCGTATGATAAATTGATCTGAAACCTAATGATAGAGAGAGAAACAATCTGGGATACCTGCTTTTACTCACAAGAATACGCATTGTCTTAATTAGACAGGTATAAATGACTGGCAACGAATTATTACAATTAATAATGTCTATGTTTATGCTGCAAAAGATGATTTGAAACATTGTGTTTTAGTCTAGGCTACGTGTACGTATTGTATATAGACATGATTTATTTTCAAATTATTATTTCTTAACTTTTAGCAATCACTTTTATTTAAATTTACATGTTAATAATTAGAAATATTACAATTAATTTTCTCTTGTTTGTTATTTTTTCCTTGTTTTTTAAATTCTGGCAAGAGCAAAAATTGTTTTTCTATTATTCTTTGAAAAATCAAGGTCTGACAGACGAAGAAAATGTTACAGCATGCAATGCTGTAGTATAAACTGTTAAAAAATGTTTTATGAACCTTTTAAGGTAAATTCGAATAAAAGATATTTCACTATTTCTTCCATAATAACATTTTTATTAATCAAATTCGTTGATATGTTTATGATCAAATGTTTATACATAGCGGTTTTTTTTAAATCACTTTTTTCAATATATTTCTTAATCAAGTAAGCGCATCGTGTTATTTGTGTCAAGTTTTTATACATATCCAATTAATATTTTTTTCAAAATTTATGATCTAGCCAAAACAAGAAAGAATGCATTTTATGATCTGTGGTGTATTTATTGGGGTGATCTTGGGTGTATTTATTGGGGGGGGATCAAGGGTGTGTTTATGCACATGTGTGTCATCATTTTTTAAGTTCGCGTTTCAATGTGTGCGTTATGTTCTACCTCTTCTGCCTCGCATTACTCGCTCTAGTCTCTGATGTTTATGCCATTGGATTTGCATAACCACGATATGTTTACTGCATGCTTGTGATCCCTTCTGTATCTTTTGGCTAATATGCATGAACCTTTTTTTGAGCGTAATATTTTCCTTGTGTGTGTGTGTATGTGCGTGTGTGTGTGCGTGCGTGGATGTATATGTGCGTGCGTGCGTGTGTGTGTGTGTGTGTGTGTGTGTGTGTGTGTGTGTGTGTGTGTGTGTGTGTGTGTGGGATTTGGGGGTGTTTGAAAAGAAAGCTCTTTATTTTTCGTAAAAATGATATGATTAATGCCTGTTGTTTAGATATACTTATATTTTCAACGATTATTTGCATGCGTCTTTTTATAACTATTTGGTATATAATACTCTGTAACCACGTATTCAACCGTGGTTTAGTATGTGTGGTTGTTATATACAAATAAAACATGCAACTAAAAACATGTGTCACATATTTAAAATCGTTTGTCGCCTCTATAACTTTAAAACTCTGTATGTTATTTGATTTAACTGAATTCAGCTTAATATAAAGCTAAAGTCTTTTTTCATCTTCAGAGTGTCAGTGAAAAATTGTAACATGGGTGGTTAATCTTTAAATCAGCACATCTGACGGATGATCGCGAAGCATGCCACATTACATAAATAATTATGCCTAAAAAATTCAATGCTTCTAATGAATTATGAACCGTGCCAGCGTTATCGTTATCAACCGTCAGGAAACCATCGTCGTCTTCATCGTATTTCAAATTTCTTTCTTGTTTTTATCTTCATTCTATTCATCGTTATCAACTTTACTCGGGCAAATAATAATAATGGGCAATTATTATTAATGGGCAAATCCAGAACAATCACAACGTAGTGACCTCCGCGAAATGAAGATGTATTCAAATTACGACGAATGACGAGTCAGCATTTTCCGCCTTACTTCCTATCAAATATTTTTTTCACACTCTTACCCAACAATACTTGTTTAATTTTTATAATTCGGTAATAATGTTTTAATAATTTTTATTCCACACCAACAAAAAGCAATATCATTTTTTTTTTGTTGAAATAATTTTTTCGTTCGCAACGACATTTTTTGAGAGTCGTGGAAGAAAGAAATGTTTTTTTTTCTTCGAAATTGTTTGCTGCCTTCATTACTTTAAAACCTTGAAATCTAGCCCTATCATCGTACCATCAACATGGCCGTCTTTAACCTCGTTCTCCAATTGTTTTTATTATAGCCATAGTATATTTTCTCAATTTTGTTTCGTTTTTCTGATAGTTTATTGTAATTTTAAATCATACACATAAAAATCTTTTCTAAGTTTTTATTACTCTTTTTCTTATGTTGTTAAAACCGACAATTTCGCGATTTGAGATCGAATTTTTGATGATTTCCCATTAACACTAACAACACTAACCACTAACGACGTCAACAACAAACACCAACGCCACCAGCATCAACAACATCAATCTTAATTACAACATTAATAATAACAGCAAGCACTATCAGCCAGACATATCAGGCGCAACTTCTGAGCCCATGGTATTAATCAACTTCGTAATTTTCCAAGAGATGACATCCTTTATACATGGAAACAAGGGCTGACAGGTTACCTGCCGTTTGCTTAGTAATTTTCATTGATTTATAGCATCCATATGTGTCTTCTTGTTTGTCTTTATGCTTACTTCTTACAAAAATTTTCTCATTAATTTCTTTTCTGGTATAATGGTGAAGTCAATAACCATTAGAGGTTGTGGGCTCTTTTTTATTTCCATAGTTCTTGTCATTGTTAAATGGAATTTACTGCAGAGAGAATTTTAAGATTTAACATTTCTAGATGCTACTTGAAACAATTTCAAACAAACGTTGAGTACAAATGACACGGATTCACAAGTTTCACATTCATCAGAAAAGATGTGTCGTGTGTGATGTTGGAAAATATTCCAAATGTGTAAATGTTAAATATATATCGTCTTGTAACAATCAAGAAGTTATATTAAAACTCCATACAGACGTGCATAAGTATGTAATTTTGATTCTTCTTCATAATCAGTATAGTATCGTTTTGTCTAAACTCATTTTGTCTGAATATCTTTCGCCCAACAACACGTATGCAAATTTGAATGTATAACTTATGGATAGCTTGTAGACTGCTGGTAAATAAGCATATACACAATCATTGTCTTCCTATTTTATTGTGTTTATGTATGAGGTGTTTGCTTATATACCTTATTCTCTTTCTGCGAAAGACCAATTTATTAAGCAATAAACATGCCTACACCATATTCGAATGCTTTTTTCTTTCGTATTTATTAGCCGCTCCTCAGAAAGTCTTATGCATACAGCGCTTACTAAAGATCTTTATTGGGTTTGTTATAAAACTTATTGATTTTTTTTGGTATGATTTATTAATGAAATTATTTTGTCTATAACACACACACACACAAATAAACAAATACACACACGGTAGTTCAACAATGAAATTTTTAACTATAAAACAAATATTTAATAACGTATAATAGGTTTAGTATGTGTTTTATAGATTAATATCGACTGAGGACAGACACACACACACACACACACAACACACACAAACACACACAACTCACTCACACACAATACACACAAACAAACATTAAATGTTAATTTAAAATTTAAATCTCTAGCTACTAGAACATCCACCTTCTTAATTCTCTTACTACCACACATACTAAAATTATTACTAATACTACTATTCATTTATGTATGATTTGTACACATTTACATATATTTTTGTATAGTTTGGTAGCAGTGATGTGACGAGATGCATGTTAATTCTAGTTATATGGCTAGAACATAGCCGCCAATGTCAATGAATTTAACGACAAAGCCTGATTTCATTGAAGAAGGCAATGATGATTAAGAAGAGACATTAAATGTTAATGAAACTGCAGCTAGCGTGGTTACTACTACTACTTCGGCCACTGTGGTTGTTACTTTTCTTACTCCTGCTACTGTGGTTACTACTATTACTACTAATACTACTACTACTGCCACGACAGCTGTTGCTGCTACTACCATTACTTCAACTACTAATTTGCCAGATATTACTAATTATACCGACTACTACGACTTTACTATTAATAAAATTGTTTATTGCTTAGATTAAAAGTTATACTACCATTTCTACAAATTCTACATGGATAATGATAATACTAATATAACTAGTAATAATAATTAATAATAATAATAATTGTGATGTTTATAATTTGTATGATCGTTATACTTGTTACTTCTACAGCTGCCACAACCACAACTGATGTTTCAATTTTTTATCGTTTTTCTAAGTTTTCTTTCTAGTAGTTTTTTTTAATTTAATTTCATTTTACCTGAAATCTGCTGGGCTTTCTTTCTTTTCCATCCATCAATGATTCATTATAGTTTCAGTTTCACCAATGTTTCTATAGAGTGAACATCAACTGAACATTTTTTAATAAAAAAAAAATTTTGTGGGCTTGCAGAATATAACATTTTTCAAGTTTCAATTTGATGCTAGTGCAAATAGTCATTCAATTTTACTTGAATGAAAGTAAATTGTTTCCCAACGCAAAAAAAACTGAAAGATTTTTTCCCTGTCAGTCTACAAAGGAATCTATTTATCGTTGGTGGATTGTTAATTAATTAGATTTAAATTTAATTAGGAGTAGATAGTGGTAAAGTGTGTGCTTGTGGAATACCCTGGCGAAAGTTATTTTGCTTGTGTTGTGTGTGAGTGTGTGTTGTGTGAGTGTGTGTGTGTGTTTCTGTTTCTGACTTCGTAACCAAGAATATCTTTTGATTTTATTGCAAAGCAATGTGTCTCGAACGAAATTAAATTTGAAATTGCAAAAATCATTTTTAAGACAAATTCTCACTTTAATTCATAGCATGACTCAAAAATAGTTCAATTTATTCATAAAGTCTTTCCTTCGAGAAGTAAATAAATGATCAGCTAGGTTATTAGATGTTTGGATAAGTTACCCGGTTCAACTAAAAAGACGTCCAACCAATTATATGGTTATGTTTGTGGTGGGTTGTTTAACAAAATGATTGAAATCACAAAGTTTTCCAGAAAAAAGCACCAAGACCAATGCCGGTCTACATATTCAAACGCCTAGATTATTTTTATTTCATTCGTTAGAATATCATTTTCAGCAACAATTCTCGAACGTTATCTAGATGAATTTTAAGCGATCTAAATGAAAGTCTACTGAATGGTATAGTGGCAAGTGAAACACACAACAAAAAATTTTTTAAACCGTTCTATTTTTATTTAAATGTTATTCGAATTATACTTGTCACGCCTATCTTACAACGTTGAACTTGACAATTGCACCTCGTGAAAATTGTCCAAGTTCTTTAGGTGCACAGTTGTTTGCTCAAAAGTTGTATGTTCACGTTGTTGTTTATTAGTTTTCATGATTTTGATGAAATATTCGAAATAATGAAATTGAAAAAACTTGAAAATTCATTTGAAATCATTTTCTAGTTCAGATTCTGTTTTGAGGTGTCCGGGTCCAAATACGTGAGAAGTACTTGCGTACGCTAATGCACAAGTCTTTAGAAACGAATGCGTTACGCGAACAATTTGTCATGCACTATGTGCAGTATGCAGTACAATGCAGTAACAATGGATTTTGCTATTAAGAATTTTGTCAAATGTGACAAATGTTTCAATGTCAAATAACTTGAAAACAAATATTTTCGTACATTTATTTTCTTCATTATAACTTCTCTAAAAACAATGACAGAAACAAATTATTTGAAATTATTAATTGTTATTATTATTATTATTATGAAAAAATGTTGTCATATAACAAATTGTATTATAGTAGTAAGATACTGTGACTCATCTGAGCTTGAGCTAAGTATAAATTCAGTGGAGATCTCTAGTTGGTTACATTTTGAATTCGACATTTCGAACTAATTCGCATTTTTTAAGGTTTGATTAATTTCAGAGGCTAGTGAATTTACTTATATTTCATTAAGCTAGCTCATGACTCTTAGAAGTTATAACGCATTCAAGAGAGTAGAACTGAAATGAAACGTGAAATATTCTCCTAAACATATTTAGATTTCATAACGCTGTACCTTACAATATGGCAAAATAAGTAATTATCTTGTTACTTGTTTATAGTATTCTATATAACTTATGGCAACTAATTCGAAATAAGATATTACTGAATGTATAACTCATTTCAACTTTTTACAAGAAATGATTTATATATATAATCTATATTTTTTACGTTATTTATATTATTATTTTTATTTCTGTTAATTATTTTTACTGTTGTTCATGGGAGTGTATATATATATATATATGTGTGTGTGTGTGTATTCGTGTCTGGCGTGTGATTGAGTTACAGATTTCGGTAATGAAATGTATGCATGCACTGTGTGTGTGTGTTGTCTCAGCGTCTGATCACTTACTTTGTGATTTGACTCTGAAGTAAGGTTGCACTATGAAAGTATAAATCATTGCTCTTTAAAGCTTCAAACTGGAACTTTGTAAATTTTGTAAATCAAAATTTATCTTACGGGTCACAAAATTCATTTAAAATTAGTAGTAATATTGAAAAATTTCTTTGTTAGCTATATTCTATGGTTATCTGAACCATGCAGTTGGATATCTTGACATCATTTTGTGGCAACTTCACTGAGTCATATCTGGTTCTATTATTACTTTCTGTTATAAAAAATAAATGATTAGAAGGTTGATTTTTTATAAATATATAGCATATAAACGCCATTTAGGCAAGATAGAATTTTTTCCAAAACATATTCTATATAGCGAAACTTCTATATAACGAGTTTTTCTCTTGAACCATCAAATTCGTTATATGGAGGTCCAACTGTATATGAGAATTGCTAAATGGTGGTCGAGTCCGCAAGAATTAATTTTCCTTTTTTGGTCTCCGAATTATTCATAATTTTTGTTTTGTTTGATTGAATAAAATTAATTTGATTTGATATATATTGTATGAAATTGCCGTCAAGTGTCTGAAAATGTTGATTGACTTTTGATTTAAACTTGTTTGAAAAGAGCTTCACGTTTCTACAATTTTATCAATGTCTTTCAACGGGGTATTTCAATATTATAACGATAAAAAGACAACACTCTATAAAAACTTACTCAAGTTAACTGTTTCAAGATATGAAATGGTAGCCCCTCACAAGTTAAAAATATTTGATTACATCCAAAGTTCTCAAAATTTCAAGTGCAAATTCACAATCTTTTCAAATGTTCGATCAATTTCTATCCTCAAATGTTTATTAATCCCATCATCTATGCTACTTAAAATCTTCAACTTTTCAACACATCGTTTTTTCAACGTTTTGGTTACATCTTTCCTTGTCGCCACGGAGTTTTACAAATTGAGATCTATTTCGCAGATAGTGCATAAGTTAAAGTAACAGTGAATATCATCCCAACCAAAGTAGGTACCGATCATTCCATAACAAACGCAATTATCCAGATTGTCGGTAGTCGGCTTGGGTTCTCCAGGTTGCCAATTAGAATAGACAGGTAACTTTAACCCAACTTGAAAATAATTGTAGTGTAGCTGGTTTTAGTTTAACTGAACTTTTTATTGAAAAAATTATAAAATTCTTAGATGAAAATAACTATCTAACTTGGGTAAGGAGCCCACATGTACGGTAGACGTTTCGAATTGTTGAATGTACTGTACAATCCGATCCAAAGTGCCAATTTACCGCTGTTACCGGGAAGAGGACACAGTGCTGTGCCTGATTCGATTACAAATTTTTTTTCAAATTATTTGTGTCAATATTTAAATGATTAAAAATTTAAAAAATTTAATAGAGTTTTTTTATTGTAATATTTTAAAAGTTTCAAGCGATTGTAAAACTAATCTGGTTCCTTCTGTGTGATGTAATTTAGTCATTTTTGATTTGTGAGCGGTTTTTTAAAAGCTGTTCACATATTACTTGCTGGGTAGATAAATGTTATGAGATTTAAAATTAATGATCGATTAATTTCCTCAATCAAAAAATTATCTCATCTCATAACTACATAAGATTTTTTAATTATCAATCAATTAATCAATTAGTTTATAAAGCGCTATTTTTGCGATGTTTAACAGCGCTCCTCAATGAATTTTGCAAACAGATGGGTCTTAAGATCCGCTCTGAACTTCGTAAGTGATGAAGAAATAGTCAGAGAAGGAGGTAGAGAGTTCCAAAAAAAGCCAGAAAAAGCAAATGCAGATTTAGCAAAAGAGTGTTTAACACGAGTTAAGAAAAAATGAAAACAAAAAGACGATTGTAAACCGGCGCGTTTAGGTTCAAATCTGATAAGGTAGCCAGTGCAAGAGAACAAGATAAGGAGATATATGAGAAAAGAAAAGGGCACGAGCAACCAGACGAGCAGCTAAGTTAAAAGCTTTACTTAAAGGATAGAGTGTAGAATCAGGAAGACCATAGTAAAGCGAGTTACAATAATCAATCCTAGATAAGACTAACGAAGTTACAAGAAGGAGAAGAGTAGGATCGTTTAAAAAAGGTAGAAGTTTTTTTATTCTACGCATAATGCAAACAAACGCATCATGCAAACAAAAGATTAAATTTTCGAAGAAACCAACTTTTCAAAACTGCCAGAGTGTACAGACGGACCACCAAATTCTCGTTGTAGCTTTCTATGACGACTGGGTGTGAATTCAGCATGTTGTTGCACGTGCTTCTCTGACTGAGCCATTGGTTTGTAGTAATTTGAATGCTGAAGCATTTGTGCTGTTCCATGACGTAGTTGAAACTTCCAGGACAACCTGGGACTTGGAATTGATTGTTTTAAAGATTTTTATAAATTATATTTAAATAAAAAGTTTCAAATTCTTCAAAAAAATTATTTGAATCATGTTGAAACCATGCTCCACAAAGGCTTCGCAGCCAGTCAGACAACCGGTAACGTTGTACAAAATGTCGGCCACTTTTGGAATGCAAGAGCAAAGTTCATAGGGTTTCACGAAGTTTATTCCTCTCAAGTTGTTGGCCGTTGCTATCTGAGTAGGATGGATGGGATGTGAAAAAATGGTTAACGCTACTTGCGACGTAAAAGTGATGCATATATAACGCGTTATTAAAACATAATAAAGTATTCTCCTTTTTGTTTGAATATGGTTTTCCATTGATTAGTCCATTTCAATTTGGACAAGTTGTATTTCATTTGAAATTATAATATTAACTTGACATACCAAACACTTCAGAATGCATTCAAATGAAGAAGCGGCCTTCAACTTAGTAATGATGTCCATGCGGTCATCGTAACAAACAGACGACCTCTGACCTTTGACAGCCAGGTAGCTATATGCCCTGCTGTAGATTCTTTCATTCATTTGACCACCACTAACTATTTCCAAATACAGGAGGAAAAAGACTAGAATGGCCATTATTACATTCATGTCCCTAAGCTACTGTGCTTATAATCACAAACAAACAAAGTTTCTAGAGAAAAGCAAGAAATTTATTGCTTCTGCAAGATTTATACGTTAAGATTTTGTTATATTCATTCGTTCATGTATTAACTGTTTTTTTTGTAAAGGTAGAAAAAAGCATGTAAAACTTTTTAGGAAACCGTTGTCACAAATTTTTACTCGACGAAATCGCTATTATGTTATTGCCGCTTCCCTTTATCCATTTATTCCGCTTCCATAAATCCTGATTCCATTGTTTCCAATTTCAGCTTGCAATGTTTTTCATTTACTAATTGCTTCTAGCACAAGTCAAACAAATTATAAATTTTTTTATTCATGGTTTTTTATGTTCATTAATCATTTAAAACATTGTTTAACGTTCGTCAAGACATTTTTTTCCAAGCAACTGCACCCAATCAGCTGAGGTTTTGTGATTATTTTGCGTTGCTGTCTATCACAAACGCGTTGAAACTTGCCTGTATAGCAATTTTATCGTTGAAATAACTTTTGCTTGCGACTACATTACCCCATTCTGAATAGTGACACGTAGCTTCTGGTAGTTCCTCATTTACAACACAAAATAAATTTTAAACACGCAGGACAACTTTAATTTCAACTTTTGAGATGCATTCAGTAATCTTCAAGTACTAAATTATTCTGTTCTATTTGAATATATATATGTTTTGTTCATAAAAAATGTTAAAAAGTTGATTTTCTCTATACTCTTGAGATATTCCCTAGTTATTTGTGTACAAATATTTCTTCAGCCGCTCGTCAAATATTTCAATATTACCTTAAAAAGTTTCATGTGTATGGAAATTCGTTTACGTTTTATAAATGCGGAATGGAATTAATTTTACGTAATCATTGAACTAATGATAAAACTTTACAATTGAAAAGTGACGTTTGAGTTTTTTTTTTGAAGAAAGATTCTAAAAATTTTACGGCAATTAAATACTTGTTTGCACTAACATAACACGAATCTCAATAACAGAATTAATGACACTTCAACTTTTTGAAACATTCTTGTAAGAAGCTAACTACAAATCCAGGTCAATCTCACAGACAGTACAAAAATTAAGTTTGCAATAATTGTCATTCCAGCCGAAATAGTCAGCAGTCAACCCGTAACATACACAATAGTCCGTGTAATCCGTTGGGGAATTTGGCTCTCCTGGGATCCAATTGGTAAACGTCACTGGCTTCGATTGGGCTGTGTTATATTTTTGAATATGTTTTTTTAAATTTTATGTCAATTTGTAGAAATTTTGATTTGAAAATTTTAAAAAATCTAAAACATTGAAATTTTTACTTGGGTAAGGAGCCCAGAGGAATGAAGTTCGCTTGTTGTTGACGTACGTGATGTAAGAACCAGTCCATATGACAAACGTGTTGGGAAAACCAGTTAATGAGCACTGAGTGAATTCTACAAAAATGTGTGTGTGTGTGTCTGTTTGTGTGTGTGTATTTATGTGTGTGTGGGTGGGCCAATAGTACAGTAGAACTATAAAAATTACATCGTATCACTTCATATACATGCATTCAACTTTTTTTGTATTTTTAATAATTTTGCGAAACAACAAGGAAACATTTATAAAAATTTAGCCACTCTAACAAAAATTAAACTTTAATTTGAGTATGAGTTTCAGCAAACAAAATATAATTAAAATAATCACTGATTTAAACCTTTGACAACAGAAATTGAATAGAATCTGACAGCCAGATTTTCATTGGAGCTCTCAATAACCACGGGATGAGATGAGAGAAAGTTGTTGCATAGACTTCTTGAGGCCTGCCATGTTCTCGCAGCTGCTTGCATGCTGAAACATTTGTGATTCTCTATTATGTAGTCAAACTTTTCAGGGCAACCTGACGTTAATTTTCATTAGAGAAAAAATTTTCATTGGAATAAAAATAAAATAGTAATTATTTGATGAAATTTTAAATTTTTTTCAAGAAAGAGGTGTTATTAATTAATTTATCCAACATCAATCATTACAATATTATTTGTTATTAACAATATATTCAAAATTATGCGCATAGAATATGCACAAGTTAGTCAGCGTCTGTTGGCTGATTCAATACAAGCAAACACTTGGACAAAACACTTGAAGAAGTTATGCAAAAGTATTTTAAAATACCAAAACAAGTAGAAATAAATCACCATGGTTAACAAAAGCCATACAACCGCCAAACAAATCTGTCGCTACGCTGTACCAGAAATCAGCTAACTTGAGAACACATGAACAATTTTTGGAGAGCGGTCTGTAATTAATACCTCTCAAGTTGTCGTTTGTGATCGACTGTATTGTGGGATGAAATTACTGTTAAATGAGTACAGTGACAAATAGAGAATAACCATTAAATGCAAGAATTTTTTCAAGACGTTTGTAATCTTTAGAACTAATTTTTAATAAATAAATTTTTTTCTCTAGCTGCGGTTTGACATAATTGGTTTTATTTTATTCGATCCGTTTATGACGATGACAATCGCTATTAATACGTCTCTCCAATGAAATTTAGTTAATTTTTGTTTATTTGTTAAAATTTTGTTTTCATGAATGAATTTATTTTTAAAATTTAAAATGTAAAGTTGACAAAAAAAAATGAAATTGTAAAACGTTTTAAAAATAATTAAATAACTGACCAAACATTTGTTAATGCATTCGGACGCTGATCTCGCTTTCAATCTTCCTACTATTCCTATTTTTTCATCAAAACAAACCTCTCTTTTCTTTCCATTAACAGCCAGGTAACTGAAGGCCCTACTGTACACTTTCTTGTTCACTTCACTCCGCACTATCTCAGCGAGTGCGAGAATAAAAAGCGTCCAAATTACTTTAGTCATTACTTTGAAATTCAAATCTAAACTATTTTTCTTAAATTATGAAGTTCTGTGTCTATGATTATAGAAACTCTGAGTGAACAAATTTCAGGGTTGTTTCTCGTCGTTATAGCTACGCATCGATTTATATATGCGAAACGTTTCAACAGCATGTCAAATTGCTATTAATTTGATTGGATATTACTTATATACTACGCCATAGGTAGTGCTACTTATTTATTCTTCAAACAATCCTCTCTGAAAGATTGTTCCACAAATTACAAATTTAGAGTTGGAAATGATATTTACAGTTTATGACAAGCCTAAGATACAAATAAATCATTTGAAACAAATTGAACAGATATAGAAAAGCGGATCTACGAAGCATTTTAAAAATGCTTCTGCTTCTGCCTTCGCGATTTTACTACAATAAAATGTACGTTTTACCCATTGCGCTGAAATGTACCCCTAGAATACAACGTACATTTCATTAAGCATTATGAATGCTCTCAAATTTAGCAAACGTTCATCTCGCTTTTGTTACATTATTTACCTGTGCATTTTGAATTCATAAATCATGATAAACTTTGTCGTACAGTAATTATACTCTGCTAATGGAACAAAATTTTGTTTAGGAGATTAAATTAATGGACAATGTGATGATTTATTTAGCGGGAGCTTTGTTCAGGACTACATCAAATGCATTTGGTTGTGTGGAAAATTTTTAAATTTGTTTCCTAATATTCTTGTCAGTGGATACAATTAGATTGTTCGATATATCCAACTATCCGTTTCCGTTTCTTTCTGTTTTGTTCGATATATCCAACTTTCTGTTTGTTTTGTAATAGCCAACTATTCATTTACGTTTCTTTGTTTTCTTCGATATATCCAACTATCCATTTCCGTTTTTCTGCTTTGTTCGATATATCCAACTACCCAGTGTATACCCAGATCCATGCGTCGTATATTATATAACACGTTCCAAAATATTGCTTCCAACAACTAAAAAGCTTTTGAGTGTTAAGGGCTTTTACTGGATAATTATAGGCCTCCACTTTTTTCATGCCACGGAACCTCCATGTCTGCAAATCCGGCCCAACATAAGCGTTAATAGGAAAAAATAAATTTAAAATAAATTATATATCACATTTGGATGTTTAACAAAGTTTTTTCAGTTATCTGGTGATGTATTTATTATTTTTTATAAAATATTAATAAGACTAATGAAGATATTGAAATAATTTTTGTGAAATAAACCACAAATACGGGCTACAACAATACTTTAATATAAAACTTAAATTATGATTGACAGAGGTTGACAGAAATCAGACGCATATAAGAGACTAAAGAAAAGACACATGAAGAACGAAAAGATAAATGCTTAAAAAATTAATTTCATTATTAAAATAATTTTAATAAAAGAATTTTAAAATTAATTGGCCACCATTTGGCAAAGATTGTTAATGACAGTTACTCAACTTAGACAGAAGTTTTAAAACTATAACAAAAAGTTTATTGACTTAAACTGTCAATCAGAATTGATATAATATAAAAGTTACGGTAATATAAAGACAAAATTAATAAAAAAGTTTTATGAGTTTTGTCAAAATTATTTGGGGGTTGAAGTTACAGCCAAGAAAATATTACAGAGTGATATCGATCTCACAGAGGCTGCATCTCAACATAGTGCAAGTGTAATCATCCCAGGCACATTCTGGTAAAATTATGTATTGCAGGCAGTAATTGTTGCCATTGGCGACTCCATTTGGTTCCCCCGAACACCACCCAAAAAAACTTAAGGGTATATTGACGCCTGTCGAGAAATGTTTTTTTTTCAAATTTATACGTATTTGCGTTTCTATTTCAACCATCGTATCGATTTTTCTAATAAACAGAATAGAAGAGATTGTAACAAATCAATTACAAATCAATTATAGTTAAACAGATACTAATTAAATTGACCGTTTCTGTTTGAGTCATTTAAAAGTTGTGACAACACACTTTGATAACAATCGAGATGATTTAATAACAAAAAACTGAAAAAATATCTACACTGAAAATAAGCAATCACTAGCCAGGGAATGTGTTCCAAAAAAACGGAGTACTTGAAGAAAGTTTGTTGAGTTGGATGCCAGACGTCCAAACAGCGGAACCTTTAAAATTGGGACACGACGACAGATCTTAGTAGGAAAGTGAAAAACAGGCATTGTTAACATTTAAAAAAAAAACTTAGTCTTCAAAAGAAGATCGTACCCTTAGAAACAGATTGCGGGTACTTCGATGCAGCCAAATTTTCATATTCGTCTTCGACAGCCAACAGATGCCCAGACGCGTTGTTACAAGCCTTACCAGCAGTGCTCCAATTCATTAAGTTGTTGACCAATGAATAACATTTGTGCACTTCGATTATGTAATCAAACGGTTTTGGACAATCTAAGTTATAAAATTTATTGAAGAACAAATAAAAGTTTGAATAAACAAAATGAAATTAGAATTTTAACAATCTAAAAAAATGATCAATTTGAAAAGTTGGTTTTTTCAAATAACATAACCATGTGAGACAAAAGCCAGACATGAAGCATTCAAATCAGCGGTCACATTGTACCAGATGTTGTTCAACTTATGAACACAGGAGCAAGATCTCACTGGAGACATGTAGTTAATGCCTCTCAAGTTCTGCTTCGTCGTTATCTGCCATGCATTGATAGGTTTAAGTTTGTACATTTTTTAGTTCAATTCCTCTTAAACCGACTTCATTATGATGAAAAAATTTGTTGCTAAATAAGAACAAAATATTGTTGACCAAATCAAATTCAAAATATTAAATCATCAAGTTTTGAAGCCATTAACAAATTGCTAGTTACAAACTTGTCGGAAAATTTTGCCTTATAATTGTAGAACAAAATTATCTCAACTACGAACCAAACATTTGATCAAGCACTCCGATGAAGATCTCGCGACAATGTTTGTTGACATTATCATCTGCGCGTCGTAACAAACAGGCGTTTTCTGTCCGGATACAATAAGATAACTGTGGGCCCTGCTGTACAATCCTTCCTTCGCTTGGCAGCAAATTTCTCCAAACAATGACATCATTAATGGAAACCACATCTTACGTTTCACATCTAACTTTTTTAAACTTGAAAGTTTAAACTTTTTAAACTTGAAAATTTGAAAGTGTGAACAAGCCTACTTAAGTAAATAATAATTTTCCCATATAAACGTTCTATATTGTACACAAAATGCAACAGCCTAACAACAAAATAGAAATATAAAATATAACAAAGAAAAGTAATTATATTCTTAGAAGAATGAAAAACGTCAATCGTTCGTATCGTGATTCCATTGTTGGCTCAAATCGTCATCATTATTCCATACAATCACAAAATAATTCTGAGCAGTTTTTCATTTTATACATTCATTTAATCGTCCTGAGCAAGATTTTATAGATTCTCTGAATGAAGGAGGCCGTTATGTTGCAAATTTCTGAAACAATTGGATAGTTACTAGAATAGATGATCGCTGTTGGCACGACATGTTTTGTTCGCTGATGGACTATTTGATTGGAAGTAAAAAAAAATTCTTTCTGTTTTTCTTTTATGAATTTGTCAACCATTATTCTGAAAAGTTTTTTTTCTGGGAGCAAAAATAAATGCATTAAAATTTCAAAAATAGTGAGGGACCACGGATGTTGTGTAAAATTCTAAGCAAAATCTTTGTTCACTGATCGTTCCATCCAGTTTATTTTGATAGAAAATTTCAAGACACCCTGAAATTTTCCAATCATCAACTATAGCAGTTGAACATCTAAGAAAGTTATTTCATATTTTGCACCGTTTCAATAATTTTCATCAAAACCTCAAACTCAATTTTCCTCATTTTTTTTCATGTTTGGAATAGAATATTCATCAAAAAAGAAAATTAATTTATCGTTAACGTTCACCAAATAACAAATATTGTTTTGAAGATTAATCAATCATTTAAGACAGAAATATTAAAAGCATGAAAGTGTTTTACTACAAATATGTAATTGAAAGCGTTTTACTACAAGTATTTAATTGACAGATTTGTTGGATCGTCAACACACTCTTTAGTAAAATTTGTAGAAGTTTTGAAATATTTTGTTTGTCCAATAGAAACCTCCCAGCTTATACATTTTATCTAAACCACATAAAATTTATTTTAAAAGTAGAGTAAATGTTAGACTAAAACGTTTGACTTGTTTTGATTTTCTCTATTCAAACTCACTTCAAAATTACTATTTTCATTTCGTTTCTTTCAAAATCCCACGAAGAAACGCACGGACATTACGGCGTGACATTACTCTCACAGAGACTGTATTTCAATTTACTACATAAATCATCGTCCCAGGTTCTTGCTGGTATAATTATGTATTGTATGCAGTACGTTTTGCCGACGAATCCATTTGGCTCTCCAGCACCCCATCCAAAGAAACGTAATGATTGAAAGACACCTGTTGAGAAACATTTTAACTAATTTTATTTAATATATATATATAGGTTTTTTTCATCAATTTTGTGACCTTATTTTTTACTCAACATTTACATTTTTCAATTTATTTAAGTTATTATCTATTAATTTGAAATTAATTTTTATTATAAATAACAAACAAATAGTCGCGACAACAAATAATAAAGATATTTTAAGATTTTCTTTAAATAATAAAGATATTTAAAGAAATTTAAATATTTGACGATCGGGAGAAGGTAATTTCTACAAAAGTTGTTGATCGGGGTGGTGGAGATTTTCACAAATTGTTTTAAAACTTTAAACTTTCTCCATGGGGCCAACTTTTATGCTGATGTGTTCAAAATTTTACTTACCATAATTTTTGGTCTTTTAAAGTCAATTTCCACTTCATGAATACTAAACTTTTGTTGAAAACAACGACTTTTAACAGAAATAACTTTACAACTGCCCCCGGTTCATCCTTAGATCCGCCACTTTCATGTGTTCATCAAAATTTTTTTAACGTCAATAATCTAAATCGGAAAAAAGTTAACTTTCACAGAGTTTCTATATAACATTTCTATTTTAAACTGTTGCAGCTTCTTCAAAATCGCCAAAAGAAAGTTCTCAACCAATTAAAAAACCAAGTTGAGTCGCAAGAAATGTTTGGCAACGCATCGCCACTGCCTTAAACAAATTTTCATCGGAGCGTCTACAATAGACATAGTTTAAATTGACCTCGTCTGTCTAAAATATCTTAAAATTTTATCTAATTTTTGCTACATATATATATATATATATATATATATATATATATATATATATACATATATAATATAATATAAAAAATTACAATAAATGATTTTAATTTAGAAAAAATGCACCAGGATAGTTGTTCCAACGAAAAGGGGTGCTTGAAGAAGTTTTGTTCAGTTGAATGCCAGACGTCCACACGGCAAAACCATTATTTGCGTATAACGAATGGTCTAAGCAAAAACATAATGAAAATGTTTCAATAAAGGTTTATTTTTTAAAAATATGACAAATGTCTAAAGAATGGCCGTACTTTGGACAACTGATAGAAGATACTTCAGTGCGGCAGAATTTTCATATTGGTTTTCGACATCCAACAGATGGGCAGATGCCTTGTTGCAAACCTCCCTAGCAGTGTACCAATTCATTGAGTTATTGACGAACATTAAGCATTTGTGCACTTCGATTATGTAGTCAAAAGAATTTGGACAATCTGTAGAAAGAAATTTCTAAAAATATAACAATTTTAAAGATATGTGTAAAATTTGAAATAACAATAAATTCATTTGACAGATACAAAGTTTAATAAAAGTCAGTAAGCAAATTCATTAAAATATTTAACCATGTGAGACAAAAGCCAGACATGAAGCATTCAAATTATAGGTCACATTGTACCAGAAGTTGTTCAACTTGGCAACACAGGAGCAAGATCTCATTGACGACACGTAGTTGATGCCTCTCAAGTTCTGCTTCGTTGTTATCTGCCATCCATTGATGGGTTTGGTTTCAAACAAATTCGTTCAATTTTTATTATTTACACGCTCATGTTAAGTTCACATATTTGTTTGTTTGCGTCACAGACTTTGTTTAGAGGTTTCGTTTATAGCAAAATTTGAAAACATTGGTTGACATTTTTTGGTTCCATTGAGTTTGAAAGGTTCACGGATGTCAAAACGAAGTTGTATGTTGAACGAATAATTGAAAACTAGAAACTTGAGCAGACTCAAAAGTGTTTAAATTAATAAAATTGTTCTGTATAAATCAAAATTATGCGTAAATGTATACATACCAAACACTTTAAAATGCATTCCAATGTTGAGGCAGCCTTCAACTTAGTAATGATGTCCATGCGGTCATCGTAACAAACAAATGACCTCTGACCTCTGACAACCAGGTAGCTGAATGCCCTGCTATAAATTCTTCCATTAGTTTGACCACCACAAACTATCCCCAATTGCAAGAGTAGGAAAATCAACGATAACATTATGATATATAACTCGACTCGTATTTTCTTAGGATTTATCAATTTAAATTTATGAGTTCCGCAGAATTTAAAATATTCAATTTTGTTCATAATTCGCATGAAAAGCTTCTACAACATTTGAAGTTATTGTCAACAGTTTTCTCTCATTTTCAGAATGTTCCTCGTTTCAATGAGTGCGCTCCAAAGTAGAAGAAACGGACCTGTTGATGCTATTCATTTTAAAATGCTTTTTGTTTGTTAATCGTTGCCCATTGTTCATTTCATTTCAAAGAAGGAACTCAGCTAGTGCGACTTACAGTTTTATAAATAACTGTTTTCATAGCTCTATGTACAAATTATTTATTTAAATTGCATGGGAATTCTAATATTTTATTCCGTCGAGTCAGGTCTTCATTAACTTCTTTGTACGATATAAACTTTGAAAATTGCAATAAATCAATCATTTGTTTGTTAGTGTTGGGTGACTGTTGCAAAAATCAATTGTTTAAATTTAGAGACGTCAATTCTTGGAAGGCTGAAAATTGCAGGTCTGACCTTGCAAAAGTCGATATCCCCTTCGCACTGGAATAAAAATTTTAAACATGCACCAAAATGAGCAGCAAAACTTGCCTCGTGCCGTCTTCATATTTCACAGCTTAGTATTTTATAATTGGAACTGTCAAATTGTAAACAACTAATCCTACCGAGCTAAGCCGTAATTTTTCAAAATTTTAAATTTCGTTTAGAACTATTCAACAAAATATTTATTTTACACCGTTAAATTAAAATTTCATTAAAATCTTTGCACCAAAAATCAAATAAATATTAAATAAATAAATATAAATTCCAAATGTTCTATTTCAAATAAACTAACTATCTAACTTGTTTAGACTGGGAGGTGAACGCAAAAATGGATGGTTTAAATTCAGACATTAGTTGTCAGAACACTAAAAATTTCATATCGCACACACACATATATATATATATATATAATATATATATATATATATCATATATCCATGTTCATGATCGCACCTGACAAATGCTGCAATTTATTACTGATGTTATTGTCAGGATAGTAGAACACTAAGTCAATGCTAATTTAAATATCTGCTTAAGTCCCACTCGAAAATATTAAATTTCACTTTTGTAATATAACGTAAAAATATTCATGAATTTTTTAACGTTCAGATAATTTGGATTAAAACGTTTCAAATTAAAATCTCCACAGTGGTAATGTACTTAACAAATATATCCATTTAAGCAAACTTGAACTGAATGGAACTGAAACGAATATTATTGACTGTTATTAGCTTCTACAAAGAAAGAGAGTAAAAGTTGCTGAAAAATATATAATAATTAAATTTATTATTTTTAATATCAAGGTTTATTGAAACTCATAAATGTCAAATTTTCAAATATTGAAGTTATAGTTTTTAACATATATAGTTCATCCAAATCAGAGTTTTTAAAAAATACGTTCTATCACAAGTATTTATATAAATTCAGCATCTAGTACACCAATTTTTCAGCTAATATATTAAGTAAAACACATGCTAATCAAAATATGATTTATTACTATAGACTTAATTTTCTATTTTACTTACATGATTTTAAAGCAATATAGTTAAGTCGGTCTATTATCATCTGTCAAAAACTCAAAAATTAACAACATTTCTATTCTTAGTGAATTCTCTCCACTAATCTGATGTTGAAAGGACTGGGATATACGGTTAATCCATACATTTCATTGACAACAACCATGTCCTCTCCCTCTGGTGGTAGGATTTGAAACTGCTGAATGAGTGTGGAAACGACGAGAAACAATTCCTGGCGGGCCAGTGGTTCTCCAATACAGGAACGTTTGCCTGAAATATTTTATCAAATATTTGTCTTTTTCCATTTTATCAAATAGCATATTCATTGAGGAATGAGTTAACTCACCGATGGAAAAAGGAATCACATGACTTTTGTTGACAATTTCGGTTTGGTCCTCATTCAGGAATCTTTCAATTCTGAACTTTTCTGGTTCATCCCAAACATCAGGATCCATGTGGGCACTGTACAAGTTTGCCAGGACTGTGACATTTTTGGGAATGAGCACCCCATCAACGACAACATCACTCAAAGTCATATGAGGAATGGCTAATGGTGCAAGTGTTTTAATTCTCATCACTTCCAATGTACAAGCTTCTGTTATGAGTAACTTTGGCTTATCTTCGAGTGATGGGTATCTCTTGAGACCGACGACTCTATCCAACTCATCTCTCATCTGCTGTTGCACGTCTTGGTGATTGGCCATGAAATAGAGAAACCAGAGAACCGTGTTTGCTGAAGTTTCTGTTCCCGCTATCATCAAGTCTTTTATCATCATTTTGTGCTGCTCTTTATCAACCAATGTTTTCACATTTGAATCATTAGAATGAAGTTTCAACTCTTCTTCAAATTTTTTGCTAAACGTTTCCCCTCTGATGCCGTTTAAAATTGAATGAATATTTTTCTCTATAAATTGGTCCCATTTTTTCACGGCTTCAACAAGTTCCGTAAATTGACCTTTAAAATATGGAACAAATCTCAAAACTGGAAGAATGTTCAGAATGAATTTGTTCACAATTATGTCTGACAATTCAGTGATGTAATGAAACTCCGGATCATCAACGGACCATCGTTTGCCGTACAAAATGCTGCTGATCACGTTGAAGAAAGTAGCAGTAACGTCTACAGATGGATAGAACGGTTGACCTTTTCTGACTTTTATTCTCTGAATTAGATGCTCCACCTCTGTTTTCACTCTAGATTCCATCATTTCCTCTCCTAATCCAAACTTTCTGAGAACATTTAGGCAAGCTTTGTGGTACTTTTTGAACGTTTCGTTGTACGGATGTTCACCAAGCCCTGACCAAACAAGAAATTGTATTTTTTTCAATTAAAAAAAATATCGATTTTAAACTTACCTTTTTGGCCGGGATTGTAGAGAGAGGTGAGATAGAATGTAGGGCGACTAGAGAATGCCAACGCCCTGCCAACAAACGCTTTCTCGATTGTCTGCCGACCATTTAAAATAACCATGTACCTTTTAATTACAATATTAATTATGATAAAATTAGCCAATTAGCCCTAATCAAAAACCTTGAATAAAAATTTACTCTTGTCCCATATAGCAGCCAATAATGTTTCCAATCTTTTTGGATTTATTTAAAAAGTAGACGTGTAATCTTTTGGGGTCGGAAATAAAAGGCAGCGATCCGAGCAGTGGAATATGAGGAAGACATGGAGGCCTTTTAATTTTCGAATCATCTTTCCGAGTTTTGTAGCATCCCCAGAAGATTTGATAACACAGCCATGATACAATGAAAGATCCCACATAAATTGCAATTGTTTCCAAAATTGTCATATTCATTTTTTCAAATAGTTCATAACATAATTTCCAACAAAATAAGTTTTTTGCACATTACAAAGTTTTTGAAATTTTGTTTAAAGATAAATTTAAACCCATTTACATACACAATCGTTCAAACTTAGTTATGTCTTAGATTTCACGTACTCATTTAATAAAAACATGTTTTCAAACATTTCTCAACACTAATTCTAAAGTCCAGAGTCTTTTTATTTTTAAAACAAAAATTTGAATATTCATTTTTACATGTAATTTTTTTTCTTAATTTCTTTTGGATATATTTCACTCATAACTTTTGACATATTTGTAATATTTAATGAAATTTCCAACCGCAGAAGTAAATCTTATAAAACATTTGTTCAAAAACCTGCTTTTTTACATTGTCAACAAAATAATTACACAAATCAAATACAACTGGTGAATAAAAGATCAAACTTCCGTATTATTATTATAAACACCTTCTCAAAAAGGAATGTTAAGACGTTTTTGTAATTTGTTTTTAATTCATAACACCATATATAAATTGCTATTTAAATTGATCTTAATTCTTAATCTTGATTTAAGACTTCTTTCAAGGCGTTGATCCGATTTTTATTTTACCTGAAATATTAATGATTTCATCTTACATTGGTTAATAGAAGTTTCCATGGAATGGACGGCGCTGTTTTAAACAGGAAACTAAGAGGAGAATGGACATATGGCAAATATTTGTATAAATTTCATTGAGAATTTGTAATTCACATAACCCATTAGCCTATCCCAAAAAAAGATAGATAATAGATACAAAAAAAAAACGTGTTTGAACACCTGTTTAAACATTACGTCTACTGTATGTTTGTGTTTTGTGTGTGTGTGTTTGTGTGTTTGTGTGTGTGTTTGTGTGTAGTGTGTGTGTGGTGTGTTTGTGTGTGTGTGTGGTGAGTAGGTATGAAATTGCGTGGCTTAATGCGTGGAGTGTAGGAAGAACAAAAAAAAAATGAATAAAAAATAAAACTGCGGTAGATTTCAATGCATTTTTATACACGGGGTGGTCAAAAATATTAGTGTAAATAATTAGTTACATGCTATGCGGGGAGACAAGTGCTATAAATGTGTAAATTGTTGAAATGTTGAAGTTGCAGAGAAGAATTTTTTGTGGGTAATCAGTCGAGTGAGATTTATGTTAGTCTCATGTGTGTGAGTGTGTGTGTGTGATTGCGAATTTTATTTTATTGCGTTCTTTAAAGATGTCTCTATGACGATGTAACAATTTTAAGATAACTAACCTAAATTTCCAAACAGATTTCAGAATGGCGAACCTGTCGATTCCTGTTCTAATACTTGTAGCGTTCGGATGTGAGTTTAAATTTTGAATTATTGAATTCCAATATTAAAAAACGAAATTTTGAGTATGCGTGTACAACATTTTTAATAAATTATAATAATTGGAGGATATTAGTGTTAACGTTTCATTATAAACAAGTTCTGAAAAATTGAAAAATTTTCAGGTGCTCAGGTGTTTTCCGACGAATTTTATTGCGCCATCTGCACTGGGAAAGCTGACTACAACAAGCTGGTCGACGGATGTTTTGGGAAAAAAATAACTTTGGCCTACTGCAAAAATGAAAATATTAATGGCTGTTATGCCGAATTGAAAATAAACACAAAAAGTTAGTACAATATTCGTTTTTCAGTCATAAGTTCCCCTTTTGCCTCTGGTGTTACTTATCCCTTGTCCTCAATGTTCGCCTGTTTGAAAGTTTTATGATTTCAAATTTTCAAAATATATGCAGGTAAAACTGTTGAAATCGAGAGGGGATGCACGCCGAAGTTCGAACAAAACTTGTACACTTCAGTTGAGGGAGATGTCATCTCACTGAAGAAGTTCTACGTGGAGAACGGCAGCAATTGTAATAACGGAAACACGCCGTTCAGTTTCAACAGTCTGACAAATGAGCAGAGGAAAGAATATGAAGCAGCAGTCAAAGATTGGAAAAGTTCAGGATGCGATTGGAACAGGTGGCGCGCTGAAAAGAGCGGGTAAAGAAAAGAAAAAATTCCGTGTTTTGGAAATGGATGAACAGAAATACTTAATCAGTTTAAGAGATTATTAACATTTAAATTGATCTAAAGACTTTTTTGAATAATTGTAAAAATAATAACAGTAATAAATTGTTTGAATTGTGAATTTGAAATCGTAACACATACGACAAAATAAAAATCCAACTTTTCGATGAGTAGATTGCAGTATGGCGCATATAAGTTACATAAAAGTGCTTTCAAACTCAATTTATGTCCAATAAAATCGGTAATTTGAAGCCAGGATGACTGTGATAAAGCTCAAGGAGAGCTCATCTAGCACAGCCAAAATGCTAAGTTAAGAATGCAAGTGGACTCAGGTATTCACAAGTGCTGCGTGTGTGTTTGATACCTTTGAATGTTACTACCACATATATAGAATATTACATATCATGTTATATATATATATATATATATATATATATATATATATATATATATATGTTTATTTATTTATTTATATTTATATATATGTTAATAACATATATTTATAGAATTAAAGTAATTCATTTGAAAAATTCATTTATTAATTTATCCAAGGGGAGGCCTATTTACCAGCATACAACACCTTCTTATGGGTTGAAGCAGGGATATGCAAAGAACCTCAATTTTTTCAACTTTTAATTATTTTCAGTAATGTCTCCCCTTGCTCCAAACCACATAACTAGAATAATAGGACTAATCGATAAATTCGATCTATCGGTCGGGCTATTTGTCGTGCTTGGATTGTTGGCTTACGAAATTGCATGGATTTTAACGAGCAAGCTAAATGAAATATTTACTTGATTTAATATGCTTAAAACACTGTAGTAATTCTAATTAATTTTAATAATGATTAATAGAATTATGTATTATTAAATTATTTTTGTTAATTTGAATATAAAAATTGCTTTTGGTCCGTTGAAATCCGGTGGCTTACTGAAGTCGAAGGTTGGCTTAGTAGGATTGAACTATAGCCACCCTTTTTTTTACACTATTCGATCATGTTAAAAATTGGTTTGCTTATGAAATAAACGGCTAAATAAATCAAAATTGTTATTTGAACAACTATCTTCATTATATTCAATGAATATTTTACATTCTGCTGGTGCTCATAAGAAACTGGCTGCTGAAATCATACGTTGGCTTACAGCAGTGGCTTACAGGGTTTTATAGAACTCTTACGATAGCACTTTTTTGTACATATAATGCTTTAAATAAATCAATATATTCATTCATATCACAATTATTTTTGTCAGAATAAATATAGAAATTTCTTTTGTCAGGTGAAAAACAGTGGCTTACTGAAGCCGTAGGTTGGCTTAATCGGATTTTTTCTCATGTATACAATACTATGAGATAAATCAATCAAACAATCAGTCAGTCGGTCGGTCGGTCAGTCAGCCAGCCAGCCAGTCAGTCTGTCAGTCAATCAATCAACCAACCGATCAATCAACCGATCAATCAATCAACTAAATTGAATGAACCAATTAAACAAAAATAAAAACAAAAATAAATAAAAAAAAATTGCAAGGCCTGTTCATAGTTATGTAGAGTTATTTATTATATAAAGTTATATAGTGATATATACGGTTATATAGATTTATATATAGTTATGTAGAGTTATTGATTATATTTAGTTATATAGTGATATATACGCTTATAAAGATTTATATATAGTTTGTGACAATCCTAAAACTTATGCGCTTAGCGCTTAATAGTTTAGAGCCACTGAGGCAATTAGATAAACCAGTTTAGTTTATATAGTGATAAATACGTTTATATATATTTATATATAGTTATGAAGAGTTCATGATTATATATAGTCATATAGTGATATATACGAATATATAGATTTATATGACATCGAAGGCTTTGGATAAGCCCAGGAAAATGCCAATAGAAAAATTTTTGTTGTTCATTTCATTTAGTATATGCTGAGTGAAGTCAATAATAGCAAGCTCAGTTGAGTGGTTGGGTCTGAATCCGTATTGGTTATTGCAGAGAGTATTGTTGGAGCAGAAGAAATTAGAGAGTCTTTTAAAGAAAAGTTTTTCAAGAATTTTTGACAGCGGGGAAAGAATGGAGATGGGTCTGTAGTTGTTAATGTCATCTTTGTTTCCTTTCTTGAATACTGGTAAGATTTTGGCTATTTTAAATGAGTCAGGAAAGATTCCAGTGCTTAGTTGAAGATATGATTAAGTGGTGATATGATAGAGAAAATTATGCTTTTGATAAGGAACATGTTGAGTCCATCGTCTGCGTAGCTCTTTTTGTTTTTCAAGATATTAACAGTAGTTAATATTTCTTGTTCAGTAACAGGATATAGACCAATGGAATGGGGTGTGGATGGGCTCATAAAATCTGTAGGACTACCATAGCTGGGAGGTTGGTTTGAGAGTAGTTGGCTAGCAATGTTTGCAAAGTGGGTGTTGAGAAGGTCACAAATTTCTTGTTTATTTTCAATTGCTTGGTTGTTGATAGTTAGTTTGGTGATTGATGAGTTAGGAGGTTGCTTGCTTAGAATTTCTTTGATAGTGTTCCATTTTTGCCCAACATTGTTATGTGCGTCTTCAAGTTTGTTAGAGAAGTAGTCTCGTTCAGTTTTTCGTTTAATAGATGTGAACATATTTCTGAAGCTTTTGTAGGTGGCAATGTTGCGGGTGGTTGGATATTTAAGGCTTATGATGTATAGTTTGTTTTTCTTTTTTGCAAGACTTAGAATGTTGTCATTGATCCAGCATTTTTTCTTTTTGTTTTTGACAGGACGGAGGGGGGCAAAAGTGTTTAGAGAGTGAGTTAAGATAGTATTCAAAACAGAGCAGCAGTCGTTAACATTTTCTAGAGAAGTCAAAGAATTCCAGTTGTAGTTTGATAAGAAATTGTTGATGTTGTTTATAGATTCTTCAGTTAGGTTTCTGAAGAGCTTAATAGGGGCATGGTTTGAGATTTCTGATTTGGAAGCGATGGCGAATATAGGGAAATGGTCAGATATGTCTGACAGTATTATTCCAGATAAGTGAGAAGTTAGGATGTTAGTAAAGATATTGTCGATGAGTGAGCAAGAAGAAGTTGAGATGCGAGTAGAGGAGGTTATAAGAGGTAAGAAGTTGTATGATGATAGTAGGTTAGAGAAGTCAGCAACGACGTTGTCACTGTTGAGTTTATTGAGGTCAAGGTTTAAGTCGCCAATTAAATAGCTCTTTATGTGTGGCTTGAATGTGGGTAAAATAAGTTCGAGCTTTTGGATTAAGATATTAGGATCAGTGTTGGGGGGTCTATATACTGCTAAAATATTTACGTGTGTGTTGTTTAATTTTAAATTGACACCAAGAAGGTCAATAATGGTGTCGTTCAGAAGCAAATTGTTTATCATAGAAAATTCAATGCCTGATCTGATGAAGATTCCGACTCCACCACCTATTCTGTCAGACCTATTTTTAAAAACAAAATTGTAATCATTCATACGAACTAGTTTAGCGGTTTCGTCATTCAGCCATGTCTCTGAAATAATAATAATGGGAAAAAAAAGATAAAAATTTATTTAAAATTAAATTGTCAGAAATTTTATTTAAAAGACTTCTGCTGTTTATGTGAAGTAGAGGTAGAGGGTGATCATGATTGTTGATGTACTTGGCTTCTAGAATGTTGAGTAGATCTCTTGTGGTGCAGTAGGATGACTGTCTGGTGAATGAATCTAGGAGGTTCTTTGTGGGGTCGATGTGGGTGTTGTATGCGTTAAAGTGTTGATCATCTTCGTCGTTGTTTGATGGTTGAGGATGTTGTTGGATAGAATTGATTGCGGAATAAGTATTGTTAACAGCCATTGTCGTGATTTATTGATGTCGCAGAATTGACATCGGAGGGAGGACTAATCGTCGATGAGGCTTGTTGTTGTTTATGTGGTTCGACCAGCTGAGAAGAGCTTAACGTGACTGACTCGACTGGCTGAGTGGATTTTTCCGAAGAAGTTAAAATGGAAGCCACCTCAACTGTGTTTTCTACATGCTGATGTGAGTTGACCAGCGATGGTGTATTAACATTTGGTAGGTCGACAGGATGATGATTTGGTAGTGAAGTTGTAGTGGGTTTTATCAAATGCTGTGGTCGAGCATGAAACAACCAAGGGTGAATTTCCACGCCGATAGGCCAATTTTCAGGATTGGTAAAAATCATCTCCTGATGTTTAAAAATAGTTATGCGAAATTTTGTTGATGGATCACTGGTTGGAGGTTGAGGACGAGTGGGAGAAAATTTTAAGACTGGTACGCATTCTGCAGCGGTCAGTCCAATAGTTTCCAGATGTTCAAGGATCTCTTCTTTGACGCAGCTTTTCAATTTACCTACCCCAAAAACAATTTTTTTAGGAGGCAAAGGAGCTGTAGATAATTGAAGGACCCAGGTTGTTTGGAACCTACAGTAATTGGAGTGTATTTTCTCTTTTTTTTAGAAGTAACAGTGCTCCAAGAGCCTTCGTGGCCACTGGAATTAGAGTTATTTTTATTGATGTTATTGTTAGGAGTTGAAAGTGAAAAACGAGCAGGAGCAGCTACAACGTTGAGATCCACCAGCGATTGGGTTCTCTGCTTCGAGGTTTCATCAGATGGTGGTGTGCTGATTACGGACGAAGCTGGACGATCTTGGGAGATGATGCATCCGAGCTGTACAAGGCGTGTTTTTGTCCTGCTGCTACCGAGTAGCTTTTAACATTGTTTATGTTGGTGTTGTTGGTATTGTTAAGTTCACTTTTATGAACTCGAGGGGCTGCGTTCAGCATGCTGCATAAAGTTGCTGATTGTGCAGCATATTGCATATGTCGTTTTTGATTTCATTGAAGTTAAATTTAAGAATAGAGTCGTTATTAGGTACCAGTACGTTAGAGCTAACGTATGTAGGAAGCTCTGTTGATCATTTTTTTTCGCGGACTAGCCCTAAATAGCAAATGGTTTCGCGTAGTTTGTCTCTTTTGTCTTTCTTTTTAGGACCAATCTTTAGGAGATTGACGTCGTGTTTGATCTGTTTAAGGGCAGCCGAGATTTCTTCCGCGCTATATATAGAAGTCGGACGCATTGTTAATAAATATATCATTGTTCAAAAACTCGTAATTATTTGATAAATAGCACAAAACTTCGTTAATCGTTAAATTCTGTTTACACGCCATGATGCCGGAAACATATAGATTTATATATAGTTATGTAGAGTTATTAATTATATATAGTTATACAGTGTTATATAGGGTTATATAGATTTATATATAGTTATGTAGAGTTATTGATTATATATATTTATATAGGGATATATACGGTTATAAACATTTCTATATAGTCATATAAAGTAATATACGTTATCTAGATTTATATATAGTCATGTGGAGTTAATGATTATATATAGATATATAGTGATATATACGGTTATATAGATTTATATATAGTTATGTAGAGTTATTGAATATAGATAGTCATATGGTATTATATACGGTTATATAGATTTAAATATAGTTATGTAGAGTTATTGAATATATATAGTCACATAGTGTTATATACGGTTATATAGACATATATATAGTTATGGAGAATTATTGATTATATAAAGTTATATAGTGATATATAAGAATATAGATTTATATCTATTTATGTAGAGTTATTAATTATATATAGATATAAGGTGTTATATAGGGTTAATAGACTTATATATAGTTATGAAAAGTAATTGATTATATATAGTTATATAGTGATTTATACGGTTATATAAATTTAGATATAGATATATAGTGTTATTGATTATATATAATAATATAGTGAAATAAACGGTTAGATAAATTTATATATAGTTATGTAGAGTTATGGTTTATATATAGTTATATAGTGGGATATACGGTTATATAAATTTTTATATAGTTATGTAGAGTTATTGATAATATTTTGATATATAGTGATATACACGGTTATATAGATTTATATATAGTTTGTGACGATCCTAAAACTTATGGCCTAAGCGCTTAATAGTTAAGAGCCACTGAGGCGATTACATAAATCAGTTTAGTTTAATAGTAGATCGAAGGTTATATAGATTTATATTTAGTTACGTTGTGTTAATAGTTATATATAGTTATATAGTGTTATATACGGTTATATAGACTTATATATAGTTATGTAGAGTTATTTATTATGAAAAGTTATATAGTGATATATACGGTTATATAGATTTATATATAGCTATGTAGAGTTATTGATTATATAAAGTTATATAGTGATATATACGGTTATATAGATTTATATATAGTTATGTATAGTTATTGAATATATATATTCATATAGTGTTAAATACGGTTATATAGATTTTTATATATTTATGTAGAGTTATTGATTATATATAGTTATATAGTGATACATACGGTTATATAGATTTATATAGAGATATGTAGAATTATTGAATATAGATAGTCAAATAGAGTTATATACGGTTATATAGATTTATATTATGTTATGTAGAGTTATTGAAAATATATATAGTCATATTGTGTAATATACGGTTATATAGATTTATATATAGTTATGTAGTATAATTTATTATAAAAATTTATATAGTGATAAATACGGTTATATAGACTTATTTATAGTTATGAAGAGTTATTGATTATATATAGTTATATAGTGATTTATACGGTTATATATATATATATATATATATATATATATATATATATGTAGAGTTATTGTTTATATATAGTTATGTAGTGATATATACGGTTATAAAGATTTATATATAGTTATGAAGAGTTATTGATTGTATATAGTTATATAATGATATATACTGTTATATAGATTTATATATAATTTGTGACAATCCCCAAACTTTTGCGTTTAGCGCTTAATAGTTTCGAGCCACTGAGGCGATTAGATAAACCAGTTTAGTTTAGTGGTAGTTAGAAGGTTATAAAGATATATATATAGGTATGTAGAGTTAATAATTTTATATAGTTATTTAGTGTTATATACGGTTGTATAGACTTTTATATAGTTAAGTAGAATTATTGTTTATATATAGTTATATAGTGTTATATACGGTTATATAGACTTATATATAGTTATGTAGAATTATTTATTATGAAAAGTTATATAGTGATTTATACGGTTATATAGATTTATATACAGTTATGTAGAGTTATTGAATATATATATTCATATAGTGTTATATACGGTTTTAAAGATTTATATATAGTTATGTTGAGTTATTGATTATATATAGTTATATAGTGATATATACGGTTATATAGATTAATATATAGATATGTAGAATAATTGAATATAGATAGTTAAATAGTATTATAAACGGTTATATAGATTTATATTATGTAATGTAGAGTTATTGAATATATCTAGTTATATTCTGTAATAAACGTTATATAGATTTTTTTACAGTTATATATTGTAAATTATTATATATATTCATATAGTGATATATACGGTTATATAGACTTATATATAGTTATGTAGAGTTATTGATTATATTTAGTTATATAGTGATTTATACGGTTATATACATTTATATATTGTTATGTAGAGTTATTGTTTATATACAGTTATATAGTGATATATACGGTTATATAGATTTATTTATAGTTTGTGACGATCCCCAAACTTATGTGCCTAGCGT
>NW_008704215.1:0-1634 GCF_000326865.2 Helobdella robusta | reverse complement strand
GTTTGTAATAATTGTAAGAATTTTTTATTTACAATCGTAACAATCACTCGACCGACCAATCAACCAACCAGTGAACCAATTTTCATTAAAACGACTAACCAGCCAGCCAGCCATTCAACCAACTAACTAACATATACAAAAATAAATAAATAAACAAAAAAACACAATAAAAAAAAATAAAAAACGCAGATGTTTTTTTCGAGAGGAGAGTATGACGTCATACGTCACGTCATCTCACACGTCATGGTGACGTCACGTACTGGACGAGGTAGAACTAAGTGAAGCGCGGTTATCGCGTGCGTGAGTTTATTATATTTTTTTTTTTTTGAAAAATTTATTCTTAAATTTCATCGTTTTTATAAATAATTCGTTCGTAACTTTGTATTCAATTCATTTTCTCCCTTCTTGAGTACAGAGATATCAAAACTGCGAACACACACACCACACACATCACAGACAAACACACACACATAAATAAACACAATTACACACACACAGAGAGAGAGAGAGAGAGAGAGAGAGAGAGAGAGAGAGAAGAGAGAGAGAGAGAGACAGACAGAGACAAACTCACTCACACATACACAAACAGACAGACAGACGTAGATATTACATTTATAAATGATTTGCTTATGATTTTAATTTTGTTTTCAATCTACATCAGATTATTTTTCGTTTTTTAAAAAAAAAATTTTCCAGTTTTTTGGAATTCGAACTGATTTTTGCCCGGTTGTCTCGTCTTGCTTTTACGTATTTCAATTTGTCATCATTTCTTTTGCTATTGCTTTCATCATTATCATCAGCACGTCGTCATCATCATCATCATCGAAAATCTGAGCAGACGTTATCACGCTGTCAATCAGGTCATCCATATTATTCTATAACAATTTTTTTTATCATCATCATCAACAACAACAACATCAACAACAACAACATCAACAAAAACAACAACAACATCAACAAAAACAACAACAACATCATCAACAACAACATCATCATCAACAACAACATCATCATCATCAACAACAACATCATCATCATCAACAACAACATCATCATCAACAACATCATCATGCACAACATCATCATCGACATCGAAAAAGCCTCAGCATCATTATTTACATCATTATCTTGTAACAACAACAACAACAAAAAACATCAACAACAACAATAATAATAAATAAGAATAATAAAAATTGTTATTATTATCATTATCATATATCACGTGGAAAGATTATTAATGATTAGGATCTGACTATAGATAGATGTGGCTTCCATGTATAATAAGAATGAGGATGTTTGTATGTGTGTGTGTGTGTGTGTATATATATATATGTTTTTATGTGTGTGTCTGTATGTGCGAGTAGGTGTGTGTTTGTGTGTATGCATGTGTGTGTGTGTATGTGTGTGCATATATGAATGTACAGCTGGGTATGGGTGTAGGTGCGTTTTTGTATATACACATATACATACACACATACATACACACATACAAATAAACACACATAAACATACACACAAACAAACGCCATACATACATAAATACAAACAAAAAGTCATACATACATACACACACACACATACGTACATACTTACATACATACAAACATACATACATACAAACAAACATACACACA
>NW_008704214.1:0-1634 GCF_000326865.2 Helobdella robusta | reverse complement strand
TTTCTCTCTTGTACTAAGCAAGAGTCAGAGGGTAATAATTATTATCAATTATATAATTATCATCATCATCTTCTTCTTCTTCATCATCATCTTCATCTTCTTCCTCCTCATCATCATCATTACAATTATCAATTATATAATCATCATCATCAACATCATCATTATCATCTTCTTCTTATTCTCCTTCTTTATCATCATCATCATCAATACAAAGATTATCGTTTAAATAATAATAATAATTATTATTATTATTGTTGTTGTTGTTATTATTATTATCATCATCACTACTGAAGGCATTATCAACAAATCATCATAGGCCCATTTCGCCATTTCCGTTAAAAACTTATTATTATTATTTATGTTATTATTACTATTGTTATTATTATTATTATCATTATTATTATTGTTATTATTATTATTATTATTATTGTTGTTGTTGTTATTATTATTATTATTATTCTGACATTAACGGAGCACGTATGTTGTTGCTGCTGTGTAAACAACACGTGTCCGGTTACATAACACTTGTCGCTACCACTTCTGGCATTACTACTACTACTACTGCTGCTGCTGTTGCTACTGTTGCTGCTACTACAGCTGCTGCTGACACTACAGCTGCTGCTAATACTACAGCTGCTGCTGATTCTACAGCAGCTGCTGATACTACTACTACTACTACTACTATTGTATCTTCTACAGCTGCTGATACTACTACTACTACTACTACTGTATCTTCTACAGCTGCTACTGCTACTACTACTACTGTTGCTGCTACTACAGCTGCTGATACTACTACTACTACTACTACTGCTGTATCTTCTAAAGCTGCTGATACTACTACTACTACTACCACTACTACTCTATCTTCTACAGCTGCTGATACTACTACTACTACTACTGTTGCTGCTACTACAGCTGCTGATACTACTACTACTACTACTGCTGTATCTTCTAAAGCTGCTGATACTACTACTACTACTACTACTCTATCTTCTACAGCTGCTGATACTACTACTACTACTACTGTTGCTGCTACTACAGCTGCTGATACTACTGCCACTACTACTACTCTATCTTTTACAGCTGCTGATACTACTACTAATGGTAATTTATTATAATTAGTAAATAGCAGTATGATTAATTTATTAATTGAATAATTGTTGCAATGTTCGTTTAAGCAGTGATGATGGTGATGATGATGTAACTGATTAGGATTTGTGTTTGGCATCGCAGTTAGTCATCATCATCTTCATCATCATCATCATCATCATCATCATAATTATCTTATTCATTACCATCATCAACATCATCATCAACATTACCATCATCATCATCATCATCATCATCATCATTATCATTACCACCATCAACAACATCATCATCATATTCATCATCATAATCATATTCATCATCATCATAATTATCTTTATCATTACCATCATCATCATCAACATCATCATCATTACCATTATCAACATCATCATCATCATCATTACCATCATCAACATCATCATCATCATTAACATCGTTACCATCATCAGCATCATCAGCGTCATCATCATCATCGTCGTCAACATTTCAACAATGAGCAATCATAAGATGCCAGAGGAGGCAATTATAATTGTCTCAACTCC
>NW_008704213.1:0-1640 GCF_000326865.2 Helobdella robusta | reverse complement strand
CAAACAAACATACATACGAAACGAAACGAATATTTTTATTTTCTTCCCATACATACACACATACATACACATACATACATACATACAAACAAACATACAAACAAACAAACATACACACGATATGAATGATTTGGAGACGAGATTCTACAATAAACATCGGGGAGGAGTTTTTTGTTTTTAAAACATCATAATATATCAGTGCAGGACGAAGATGCTTGTGACTATGCTGGTTATGATCGTGATTGGGAAAATGATTACGATTAAGATGATGCTGATAATGATGATGATGATGATGGTGATGATGATGATGATAATGATGGTGGTGATGATGGTGGTGATGATGATGGTCGTTTATCAATAATTGTTAAAAAAGGCATTAGCAAGTATTCATTAAAAAATATATATATATACGTATCTATTGACATACATACATACATACAAACATACATACAAATTCAAACTAATATACAAACATACATACGTGTACACAAACACACACATACATACATACAATCTATAAACGTATATATATACAAATTATGCATGCGTCTAATCCTATTACAATGTGTAACTGGATTAGGGAAATAGTCATGACATTCATTCATTTATTTATTGATTCATTCTTTCATTTTTTCATTCATTCTTTTAATCGGTCATTCAATCAATATGTCTATCATTCATTCGTAAATTTATTCATCCGTTAGTTCTTTCTTATATCCATCCATCCATTCATTCTTTTATTCACAAACAAACAAAAATACATACAAACATACGTACATACAAACAAACAAACATACATACAAACAAACATACACACATAAAACTTATAATGACTTGTTTATATTTATTCATATTCACAGAATAAACACTGATATTTACACAAACTATGTATGTATGTCTATATACATATATTTATATACATGAATATATTTATATATATATATATATATATTTGTATATGTATGTATGTAGTATGTATGTGTATGTATGTGTATGTATGTGTGTGTATGTATGTGTGTGTATGTGTGTGTATGTATGTGTGTGTATGTGTGTGTATGTAAGACTTTTTGCTTGTTATTTTTCTTGAAACGTACCATCATATATCAAAATAAATATAAAAATAACGTTATTATTATTATTATTAATGTTATTATTATTATTATTAATTTATTTTATTAATTTTATAATTTCATTAACGCCATATTATTTTATTTCATCTTTTATTCATTTGCTTTTAAAGTTTTGAGATCAATAAGGGAGTTTTCATTATTATTATTATACCACAAGCATACACACGCACACGCGCATACACGCACACGCGCATACACGCACACAAACACACGCACACACGTACATATAAACACACGCACACACGCACACAAACAAACAGACAGACGTACAGTTTTAAGGGATTTTTTTACAGATTTTTTTTATAAGGCGGGTTCTTCTTTGTTACGCTGGGGTGATAGAAAAAGTGATGCTGACGACGACGACGATGATGATCGTAATAATAATGATAAATAATAATAATAATAATAATAATGAATAATAATACTAATAATAATAATGTTGATGATGATGACGTTAAAAAAAAGTTATATCACTATATACCTTTATATGCCCTCTTCAACAAACAATGA
>NW_008704212.1:14873-15682 GCF_000326865.2 Helobdella robusta | reverse complement strand
AAATTTTGAGATCGACTCTATTTAAAATAAAAAATAATTCTGATTTATTATATCAATTTGATACAAGTTTATTTCAGAATTTAATTCAAATTTTAAACAAATAGTGTTTTGCGGCACAAAATAAAAATAATTCATGTTTTCTTAGAATATTTCTTTTATTGAAAACTAATGCCAACAAAAAGTAAATCAAAAATATTATAGTCTATTTAGACAGACTTCTCATAATTTTATGTTATGATCGCAACTCACATTTTATTCCATTTACGATTTGGCGCCTCTTATATTTTTTTGTGTTTCTTAAAATCAGTTTAAATTTGAATTTGTTTTAAAATTAAAATAGAATGTCTTTTAAAAAAAGTAGTATTTTAAACTTTTTTCAACCGAAGCAGTGCGATGATCTCAATACAGTTGAGGCCGTTAATGGTAATACTTAGATATTTCAATAATTGGATATGAAATAATTTTGTATTTTCAACTACAAAAATTAGCAATAAGCTGAATAATATAAACATTTTTTAGGTTAGGGTTAATGCGTACCCGACTAGACTTGAATTAATTTCGTATTATTTAACCATTCAGGTCTGGTAGGAAAATTAAAAAATTAAGGTAAAAGAAAACGGTTTTTTAAATACCATTGGTTTCAAGAATTTTCCTGGCTGTCTTATTCTAATTTGAAAAAAAGAGCATTCAGTTTGTGACACAAGGGAGGGGGTCAAAAAACGTTAAAAAAGTGTGACATCCATTATTGACAGCCCCTTATTTAAAACATTCGAAAATAATTTAGAAATTTCTCCGATAATTTTATAGTT
>NW_008704212.1:6061-13551 GCF_000326865.2 Helobdella robusta | reverse complement strand
GTCACATGAATTTAAACTACAATACTTCCAGTAAAGACTAATAAACAACATAAACAAATAAATTAACGAATAAATGATTTATCACATTTCATTCACGCTTTATAAGAATTGATCAAATACAAATGAACCTCATATTATCAGATAAAGAGATAAAATGTTAATCCTAATAGCCAAAATGCTGTTTAAATAACAGTAGCTTTAATTGTTCGCAAAATGCGGGAGGAGATCCCTTGTAGATGGAGTGAAAACGGTAGACTATTCCATACCACTGGTCCAGCAACAACAAAATTTATTTTACCGTTAACCGAGCGAGTTTGAGGAACATTCACCAAATTTTTATCATCAGTTCTCAATCCTGAATATTCAGACATAGAATCAATCTATCAACAGTGTGTAATGCAGGTGCCCGCCAGTTTAGAATCCTAAACATCAAAACAATATTATTATTGTTAACTTCAATCGAAGCAAGGCGTAATTTATTCAAGGCCACGTACAAACAAGCAATGACTTGGTTTTGTAAGGATTCAATTTGAGTTTATGCTTGACCATCCAAGAATCAATGTTTCCCATGGATTGAATAAATCTTTCAATAATAACTTGAAATGAAGTTGCGCTGGACCACTAAAAATGATTTGTAGGTATGTCATCCGCAAATTCATGATGTTTGAGCTTAAATGAATCAATGACGTCAAAAAACATTAGCGATAAATAACAAAAACAGCAACAGTCCAAATACTGAGCCGTCTTTTACATCCTGATAAAACATTTTTTTCGCAAAAAGGTATAACTCGAACCAATTTAGGATTGCTTTTCAGATTCCAAAACAGTGATGTACGACGATATAGGTGACTCTTATCATTAGAACAGTATTAAAATGTCGAAAATTCAGTACTTGTACTTATCTGATGACATGGAATAGTAGATTTTTCAATACAAGGCATCATCTCAGTTATTTCATCAATCTTATTTTTAGAAAATTGAACAAAATCATCAGAATTTAGCTTATCTGACATATCAAACAAAACGGCTGAATTTATTTTATATGAAACTTTGTTAATTATCTTCCAAAGTCTCTATGGATTAGACTGATTAATTTTTTTTCTTATAAGCAATGAAATTTTTTTCAAAATGGCATTAGGAAACATTTTCTTAATAACATCATTGGGATTATGCCGATAAACTCTTTCAAGTCTTCTGCAACGTTGTTTGGTTTATCTACAATCTATATCGAAGCAAGGCGAAGCAACATAATTTCTAGATATTACTTAGTGTTTAGATGCAACAATGATAAGAACATTTAAACTTTTTTTTTCCGTATAGATTAAATAAATATTCAGAATCATCTGATTTGAAAGGTTCATTAATAGACGAGTTTATATTAACGCAGCAATTTTTTTGTAACTTACACGATTACAGGAACAAGCCAGTCATTTTGTTTTAACCTGAAAATTTAGAGGAATTGAAAAACAAATTTGAACAAAACCATGGTCAGAATATACACCATATATACTTACAGTACATGAGGAGGCAGGCATTTCAATCGAGGAGACTACCAGAACCAAAATGCCACCATGTGCGTGAGTGGAATCATCAACTCTGTTTTTTAAGTTAAATGCATGAAAAACGTCTAATAATAATCTGACTGATTTAACTTTCTCCAACTTTACATTCAAGTCCCCAGTTAAAATAGCATAATCCGCCAATAAAGAAATTTGTTCCAAGAGTGATGTCAGTTCATTGAAGAATCAATCAATCAATCTTTGTTTAGCATCCAGAGACCCAGTTCCCCCGAGGTAGGACGTTGTTTTCTTTGCCATCAATTTTTTGCGCCGAGTTAAGGGATCAGTTGTATCCATTTCATTTAAATTTAGAGCTTTCATGTCTTGCTCGATTGTTTGCGACCAGGACTTCTTTGGACGGCCTTTGGGACGTGTGCCAGGTACTTCAACATCTGCAAGAGAAGTTATGGCACTGTTTCCACTTCGTTTGACATGACCAAACCACCGCAGACGGTGTTGTCGGCATTCGTCCTTTATATCATCTAAACCAGCACGACGCAGGATTTCGCTAGATTTGATGTGGTCCTTCAGACTAATTCGTTGCATCAATCGGAGCATTTTCATGTCGGTTCGTTGAAGTTGTTGTTCCAGTTTGGTTGTCATTGGCCATGTTTCTGCACCATATAACAAGACCGGACATATCACAGATTTATAAAGTCTTGATCGTAGTGGTAGTGGGATGTCACGTCGCATCAATATAGAGGCAAGGAGATGCCATTTATTCCAGGCTGCACGTATGCGTGCTCGAACGTCAGCTTCAGCTGTTCCAGCACAATCCAGAACATCCCCTAGATAATGAAACGATGTGACTTTTTCTACCTTAATGGCTTCAAAAACATTGCTATTTTGAATTTGTTGTTGTGGATTGATGCAAGCAGGACACTTTAGATAAATTACCAATTATTTTTGAACCACGTTTGTGACACCACTGATTACACTGCTGACACTTGATTGAATTGTTACCTACACCAGCTTTACAAACAGTAGCTGTGGATTGGATGGGTTCACCAGTGTTCATTGCTTTGGTTTTGCTGATGTTGACTTTGAATCCATGATTGGCCAATCTGGTGTTTTAATCTTCAAACATATGTGCTGCATTCTGCTCAGACGTGGCTGTTAAAACAATATCACCAGCATATATTAGATTCCAAATGTCACCAATGCGTATCGGCTTTAAGATTTCTTCCATCACAGTTATAAATAACATTGTAATGAGAATCGAGCCTTGGTGAACTCCAACGCCGATGTCAAATGCATCTGTGTTTCCAACTGTTGTGCTGACGAAAGTCTTAGTATTCGTATACATTTCCATCACAAGTCGAACAAGATATTCCGGAATGAGTGGTCGACGTAGACTCCACCTGATTGCTTCACGAGGAACTCGATCAAATGCTTTTTCAAGGTTTACAAAAATGTGCGATAGTTGTTATTGCTTTGCGAAATACTTCTCTTGCAGTTGCCGAAGGATGTGAATTGCATCAATTGTTGATTTCCCCGCTAGGAAACCAAATTGATAATTTCCGATTGTGATGCACGTCGTTAATCTTTTCTTAATGATTTTCTTGACAATTTTCAAGGAGTGTTCTAACAGACGTATACCCCTATAAAATGAACAGTTCAATGGATCACCTTTGCCTTTGTATAGCGGAACTATCATGCTATAGTTCCATTCAGTCGGCATTAAACAATTTCTCCAGATTTCACTGCAAAGCTGTAGTAACGTTTGGATACCTGCAGTACCAGATGCTTTGATAATGTCATTTTGAGTCCAGAGGGCCCTGCTGCCTTTCCATTCTTCATAACTTTCAGAGCTTCTGTAAGCTTCTCTACAGTGATGTATGGAATCGGACCTTTGATGGGTGGAGCGTCAAAGTTGACATTGATTGTATTTGTTTAACAGACGGCTGAAATTTTTTTTATACTGTAGCTTGATCTCATCTTGTTCAAGAACCATTTTATTTCTATCGTTTTTGATACATGAGACACCAACTATGTCTTTTTCGTACGCTTTGCTTGTTTTGCTATACCATACAGAGATTTTATTTGTTCACATTTGCTTTTAGTGAGCCACTCTCTGCACTGATTTGTCCGAGCCAGTGCGACTTGACGTCTTGCATAGTTGTTCTTCTCACTGAAAATTTTGTTGTCATCAACAGACTTTGATTTTTGCCATTGCTTGTATGCAGCTTTCTTCTCAGCTATTGCATTTTGTACATTGTCATTTCACTACCACGTGTCCTGTTCATGCTGGCGTTTTGTACCAGTTTTCCCACAAACTGTAGTTGCAGCGTTTATCAAAGCGGTTTTGTATGTACTCCAATCTGTACTGGCTTGCGATTGGTGGTCTAACTGTGTGGTGACAATCTGTTGAAATTTTTCTCGATAAATATTGCTTTTTAGCTTCCACGTTTTGATTTTCCGAAGCATTTATTTAGACTTATTTTTTGACAGTTTGACAACCAGGTCTGCCACAAGGAATCTGTTTGGCGACACATGATTCGCCAGGTATAACTTTTACATTTTTGAATAGCCTACGGTGTTGTTGCTTGACAGCGAAGAAATCAATTTGTGTGGCTGATGGTCCACTTTTGTATGTTATGAGATGTTCCAATCTCTTTCTAAAATATGTGTTCAATAAACGAAACCCGTGACTTTCAGCAAACTCAAACTCTATTATAATAATTAATATTATTAAAATCTTTATTATACACGATATGAAGTTTCACTGCTATGACTCTATTGACGTATCTTGCTCAACCACGCAGATGAGATTGATGGAATCAGTAAGGTCGCAGATACTGTTGTTGAATACGATGTAGAAGCAGCCGATGCTGTTGCTGCTGCCCTGTTTCAACACTGGCTCATCGATCTAGACGGGTTTAAGCCAGTATGCAACTGCTACCGGGTTACTCCAGAGATGCACTATACTGAGTGATGTAGGGTTACTGGGGCAGGAGAATAAATGAGGCATATTGTCCTGATAAGCATGGCGGAAGGGACGAATGTTGTTGATGCGATTATCAATTCATGATTTGTAGCTATTTAGTGGGATGTTGTGGCCAGAGCGGAGCTGGGCTAGCGTCCGCCTGGTTGTTCTGGGCAGTGTTGATTCTGTTTCTGTTGGTGGAGTGGATGGAGGCCATCCGTTGAGCAACACCGGTATATGGTACGATTCAATTGCGGCTGTTACAGCTTTGTTAAGAAGTTTGTTTAATGCTGCTTTTTTTGTTTTGCAATCGAATGATGTCTGTATGACCGGCTGGCTGAGTTCGAGAACCTGGTGAAAATGGTATCTTTCATGCTGCAGAGTTGGCGATTTGATATTGTAATGGCGTGGCAAACATGTAGAGGACTGTGACACTGTAGTAGGAATTGTGTAGATAGTAGTTCGGTGTGTCGTTTAATTGATAGCAACTTGCATTTTGATAGGTGGGTGTTCCTCTAATGCTGCTTTGTGACATCCTGTGGCTACTCGCAAGCGGTAAAGGTTTGAAACTGAGGTCATAGTTAACCAAGCTGTACAGGCATATTTCACTATGGAGCGGCCGATTGTTTTGTAAACTTGTAATAATGTTTCTTTATCCTGCCAGAAAATAGTTCTACTGATGGTTTTGAGGATATTATTACGCTTAGATGCCATGGATGCAGACAGTCTGTGGTGATTGGGAAAGGTCCGTATTGGATCAAAAGTTAAGCCTAGCAATTTTGGATGTTCAAGAGGAAGCAGCTGATTGTTGATCATCACCTGAGTATTGTAGTGGTATTGTGCGTGAGTGAAATAAAAACTGTGACTGTTGATTTTGAGGTTGGCATTTCCAGATTTCTTCGGTTGAAAAAATTATAGAGTGTTGGTAGATAGTTGTTGTTGAAAGGTTGTGTTAGAATGTCGACGTCCGGACCAGATGTATATATTGAGAAGTTATCTGCATACGAGATAATTTTGATATATGATGGTGGTTAAGGAGCTTTAGAGGCATGGAAATTAAAGAGGGATAGAGAGAGAGAGCCAATCCCTGTTGCACGCCCATGCGTATAATTCGTTTCTTGGAAAGTTGGTGGCATAATTCAGTGAAGGCATGGTGACCATGCAATGGATGGAACCAGGTTATGTTAAAAACAGATCATCCAACAGTGTCCGATAGTTAACAGTTTCAAATGCTTTTGTGAGGTCTAGCGTTATGAGGATGGTTCGATCGGCTGGTTTCTTTTGGTTGAAACCTTTTGCAGTCAGTCGTCATCAGTGTAAGGTCGGTTGAGGTTGAGCACCCAGGACGAAAGCCATGTTGATGATGATCTGCTGATGTTAGATAATTGGAAATGATAGGGAGTAGGCATTTTTCTAAGACAGAGCAATGATATGGGCCGGTATGGTTTCCTTTTGAGCAATGAGACAATCTTGGCAGTTTTGTAGATGTTAGGAATAATAATGCAGTGCTAAGTTTCTTGATGATTCGTGTTGCGATTCTCTTTTGTTTATTGGATTTGAGAGCTATGAAAGAGGTGAAGCTTTTATTGAACAGATTGGCTATGTGAAGATTGTTAGTTATTGCTTTATTGTTGAACTGAATTTCATTGTTTGGGTGTTGTTTTGGTTTGCCATTGAGAGGCTTTTTTTGTTCCAGAGTGATTCGATGTTCGTGTGTCTATTAAATGTGCTGAGGTGATCTTTTCGTCTGTTTAGTTTGAGTTCGGTGATCATTTGTTGAATTTTAGATAATAGCACTGTTATTTTGTTGGATGATGGATTGGTACTACGGAGACTATCTCTTTGTTCAATTAGATCAACGATTTCCTTTGAGAGTCCTGGTTTTGAGTTTTTATGATGGCCTGAGAAAATGTTTTGTATTCTTGCGTTAATTTGAATTTTACGTAAGGTTTTTTCAATAGTTGATATGTTAAATGGAAAAACGATGTTGCTGAAAGCGATCTTTGACTCAGCTGTGAAACTCAACCAATTTGATTTGGTAAAGTTTGTTAAGTTGACCTTGGTTAATTTGGTATGGTTATAATTTTTTTAGAGTGTGATGGGAACTGGTACTTAGTCGGAGGAAAGACTTGCTTGAGTGGACCATTCTAGATTTGCAATGAGGTTGTCGGACGCAATAGAAATGTCGGGGAAGGATGGCTGTCCATTGGTTGAAGACGTGTGGGAAAGTTTGAGTAGAAAGTGCCGCAATTTAACGCTTCGATTTCTTGTGCCAAGATTTCGCCACGAGTGTCGTTCAAGTTGGAATGTCAGAGTCTATCGTGAGCTTTCATGTTGCTAAGTATTGTTGAATGTGGATGAGTGAGAAGATGAGAGAGTGATGTTATATAATTAGGTGGACATGAAAATTGCGGAGGGATGTAGACATTGATGATTGTTGATTTTGATGGTGATAGCTTGGTTCTATTGTGTTGAGCAGTGGAAGTTGTTTGATGGTGAAAGGAATTTTGTTATGAATCAACATCAGCAGGCCACCGCCTCATCCATTTTTCTGATCTTTCATGTAGATTGCATAGTTTTTGAATTCTGTTTTTTATGTTTGCTGATAGTTTGGTTTCTTGAAATGCTGCTATTTGTATTTTCTGAAATGTAAGGTGATGTTCGATTTTGTCATGCTTTTTTTGAATGCCGTTGCAGTTAAGTTGCAGAATTTTTAGTTTCCCTGTAGGTAACGTTGTAGATTGGTAGCGGTTTGTTTCAATCGAATTATTAGTGTTGGATGTTGTTTTTAACTACAATGAGGCCGTTTCGGCCGCTGATGTGTCTAAGAACTCTTTTTTGGCGAGGACACTTGTTGCATAGGTAATGATTTTTGAATTTTGTTCAGCAGTTGTTATCCTATGTGGTACCACTTGCAGCAGGTTCAACATCCAACGGAGTATTGTGTTTTGTTGATGGTTCTATCGCATACTGTACAGATCCATGACTTTGGACCTAAGTCAATC
>NW_008704212.1:0-4817 GCF_000326865.2 Helobdella robusta | reverse complement strand
TTCGCTCAGCTCGCCATAATGAATTTAACAAACAGATGGGTCTTGAGATCCGCTTTGAATTTCATAAGTGATGGAGAAAGAGGTAAAGAGTTCCAACGAGTTCCAGAGTTTAACCTTAATTACTATATCTGATATATTCTTAGGAAATAATTGGAAACAAATGTAGCGCGACAAAATGTAGATACCGCTACACTTGTGCGGCTGGATCAAATGTAGCGGAAAAAATTGTAGCTGAACATAATAAAGCGTTACCAAATGTAGCGGGACTAAATTTAGTGGCACCAAATGTAGCAGGATTAAATGTAGCGTGATCGAATATAGCGGGATCAAATGTAGTGGGATCAAATGTAACGGGATCAAATGAAGCGGGACAAAATGTTTCGGGACTAAATGTAGCGGGATCAAATATAACGGGACAAAATGTAGCGGCATCAATTGTAATGAGACCAAATGTGGCTGGGACAAAATGTATCGGAAGCAAATGTAGTGGGACAAAATATAATGAGATTAAATATACAATTTTATTCAATTTTATTTCAACTAAACAAAATAAAGGAAATGATTCGGAAACCAAATAAGATCAAAAACCTAAATATAGCAGGACAAAATTTAGGAGGATCAAGTGCAGCTGGATCAAAGGTAGTGAGACCAAATGTATAGGGAGCGAATGTAGCGGGAGCAAATGTAGCTGGAGGTAATGTAGCGGGAGCAAATGTAGCGAGATCAAACGTAGCGGGACCAAATGTAGCCGGACCAAATGTAGCAGGAGCAAATATAGCGAGACCAAATGTAGCAGGACCAAATGTAGTGGAGCAAATGTAACGGGATCAAGTGCGCTGGAATCAAATGCAGACAACCCGTATTTATGCGGAATTATTTCTATGCACAAACACTAAACCAATGTGCACGAGGCGTTTGAAAGATTATAAGTTTTCAGCAGTGAAAGCATTGGATTCAGGTCAATGCGCTATAACAATGCAAGACATCAGAGCAATTTTGCTGTCTGTTTTTATTTCAAACTTTTGCTTAATTGTGTATTTTTTTTTTCTACATATTAATGGCTCTACATTTAATTATTTTAAAGTAATCATTTTTTTATTCTTTGTTATGAAAACCAGGGTTTCCATTGGAAAAATTGAAACAAGTTTGAAGATTTTTGATTTGGACAAAGATGCTTTGAATGACAAAAATTTCGATGTGAATAATTTTGAGGAGCAATACACTTTTAATTGGCAAGAAAGAGTATTTTGTCAAGTGTGTTTAATTTAATTTTCTGAAATAATAATTTAATTAATTGATATTGATGTATAAAACAATAAAACATTCCGTTGTTATGTTTCAATATGCCTATTTCACTATTATTACAAAAATTAATTGTTCTAATGATTTGGCGACTAAATTATATTTTTAGTATTCATGTTTTTACCAAACAAGTGTTTGACTAATTTTTAAGTTTGCTCTTTTACCTCAACTGCTCTTTCGTTTTTCAAACGCACATCTGCTTAATTAGGGCTGACTGCAGACGTTTGAACTCGATGCATGCAAATAAGTCCCAATAACATGATAGTTGATAGATCCTGAAAGTATCACACCAGTCGCATTCGAACCAAGAATTCATTCACCGCAAATACCAAGAATTTTTACCGACTGTTTTGTTTACAGTACTTATATTTTTCTCATTTCCATTTTGGTACCGGCGATTGCTGCTTTACTGTGTCAACCGAAATGCATAAGTGGATTTGTAATAAATGATGAAAACAACGTAACTAATTATATTAAAAAAAGATGTAGCAATGTTGAAGTAAGAGAGGAGGCTTGCAGTAGATGTCACGTTGTTGGACCCGGTTTGAAATATCAGTTAAAATATGATGCTGGCTGCATATAAATATGTTTTATATTTTGAGAACGTGAGAAAGAGCAAAAAATATCCACTGGCGTTATTTATTGTCGAAATGTTAAAAGCTTCTGGTTTTAAATCAAAAAGAACATTTGTTTTAAATTAAATAAAGGAGTCGTGCTGGTTTAGATGATATAAAGGACGAATGCCGGCATTGGTTTTGTCATGTCAAACGAAGTGGAAACAGTGCCATAACTTTTCTTGCAGATGTTGAAGTACCTGGCACACGTCCCAAAGGCCGTCCAAAGAAGTCCTGGTCGCAAACAATCGAGCAAGACATGAAAGCTCTAAATTTAAATGAAATGGATACAACTGATCGTCTAATTTGACGCAAACAGTTGATGGCAAAGAAAACAACGTCCTACCTCGAGGAACCAGGTCTCTGGACGCAATACGAAGATTGATTGATTGATATTGTTTTAACAGCCACGTCTGAGCAGAATGCTGCACAGATGTTTGAAGATTGGAACACCAGACTCGCCGATCATGGATTCAAAGTCAACATCAGCAAAACCAAAGCAATGAACACTGGTGAACCCATCCAATCCACAGCTACCGGACGATGGGCCTGTTCAGTTTGTGAAGCTGGTGTAGGTAACAATTCAATCAAGTGTCAGCAGTGTAACCAGTAGTGTTTCAATCGTTGTTAAAAAATAATTGGTACTTTATCTAAAAAGTCCAATTTTGTTAGTCCTGCTTGCATCAATCCACAACAACAAATTCGAAATAGCAATGTTTTTGAAGCCATCAAGGTAGAGAAAGTCACATCGTTTCAATATCTAGGGGATGTTCTGGATTGTACTGGAACAGCTGAAGCTGCCGTTCGAGCACGCATACGTGCAGCCTGGAATAAATGGCATCTCCTTGCCTCTATATTGATGCGGTGTGACATCCTACTACCAATACGATCAAGACTTGCTTCTATATTGACGCGGCGTGACATCCCACTACCACTACGATCAAGACTCTATAAATCTGTGATACGTCCGGTGTTGTTATATGGTGCAGAAACAGGCCAATGACAACCAAACTGGAGCAACAACTTAAACAAACCGACATGAAAATGCCTCGATGGATGCAACGAATTAGTTTGAAGGACCACATCGAATCTACCGAAATCCTGCGTCGTGCTGGTTGACATGATATAATGGACGAATGCCGGCAACACCGTCTGCGGTGGTTTGGTCATGTCAAACGAAGTGGAAACAGTGCCATAACTTCTCTTGCAGATATTGAAGTACCTGGCACACGTCCCAAAGGCCATCTAAAGAAGTCCTGGTCGCAAACAATCGAGCAAGACATGAAAGCTCTAAATTTAAATAAAATGGATACAACTGATCGCCAAATTTGGCTCAGAAGATTGATGGCAAAGGAAACAACGTCGTACCTCGGGAGAACTGGGTCTCTGGACGCTAAACGATGATTGATTGATATATATATATATATATATATATATATATATATATATATATATATATTATATATAATTATTTATATATCTTTTGCAAGATTCAAATTTGGTTCAGTCCTTGTTATCAACAAGTTTAATTATTAATGTTTGCTTTTGTGGATTTGATTAATTATTTCCATACCAATATTTGTTATGTGTAACAAAATTTTTCAGAGAGAATTAGAAACATACCATAACCTAAACAACGACTCTGGGGATTATAAGCTGAATTATCATCGTTTATCGACGTAAGCAATGATTATTATAACAGGTAATGGAATTTTTATCTGAATTCTTTTTTTAGGCTGCAAAAAGAAAATTCAGGGAAAAAAGACACCAGACTTTTTTCATACGTTCATTCCGATCACTTCATCGAAAACAATGTTTGTGTTTTAAGTTATTTTTATTTTCAGATATTTTCTGAACTTCTACATCCAATATAAAAACGATAAGTTTAAATAAGTTTTGCTGACTGAAATCAGTTGGACCTTTGCACAACGAAAGATGAAAGTACGACCGTCTCATCGGAAAGCAAATTCTTGCGCCAAAAAGGAATCACTATGCTAATAATGGCAGATTTATCTCCTTTCACGAGGTTTGAATGTTTTTTTTTATGAATTTTATAATATATTCAAAGTAGTTTTTTTACTAACTTTAAACATGAAATTATTAACTTCGTCGTTCAATGAGTTTCTTATAAACAGTTTCACGCCGTGTTAAGATTCATTGTCGTGGGTTGTGGAATTTTGGCCATTTGTTGATTCCCTCTAAAAATATAATGAGTGTTTATAATGGAGGAAATATCGTAGTATAATATCAGTCTAACATTCCACGTGGGCTACAATTATCGATTTAATTTGATTATTTGTTTTATGTCTACTGGTCTTCACTGCGCCAGTGACTTACATATTGTTATAATACTCGCTGTCGTAACCGGTTTACGATGCGACGGGTTCAAATCTTCGATTGAATAAAATACTCCAAACAGTTATTAAACTTTATTTACAGAAGAAATCAACTATTATTAGTTATTAAACTTTATTTACAGACGAAATCAACTATTATTAGTTATTAAACTTTATTTACAGAAGAAATCAACTAATCGTTTATTTCCAGTAAATTCGCACTAACGCAACAATTAACTTTTAAATCTTTCAAAATCTATCGCTATGACAACGTCAACAAACAATTCAAATATCGCTTTAAATAATTCACCGAATCGCTATTCACAAAATCACGAATTTCACTAATCACGAATATCACTAATCACGAATATCACTAATCACGAATATCACTAATCACGAATATCCCAATCACGAATATCACCAATCACAAATATCTTGCGACGTGCGCTTATATACTCTTCGCAAGCGTCGTTTCTAGATTCTTCCCGATGGTCCGATTCCAGCATACTCTAGAACGTTCCAGTCACTAGAACATTCTAGAATACGCTAGATCTAGTGCGTTCGT
>NW_008704211.1:0-1648 GCF_000326865.2 Helobdella robusta | reverse complement strand
CAAGAGTTCTGTTTGGGACTACCTTAAGAACTCCAGCTGATGTGAAATATGGCGTACCACCCGAACCACACCAACCATTAACAGAATACGTGGATAATCTTCGACAGCGATTAAACCATATCCACCGTTACGTACGCCTTAAAATTATGAAAAACACGGAGGCGGCCAAAACCAGATACGACTTGAAAGGAAGCAGTGGCGGTTTTGCTGTCGACGAGTTAGTTTGGCTGTACAACCCACAGCGGAAGAAAGGACGTTCTCCAAAGCTCCAGCGAGGATGGGAAGGACCTTATCAAGTCATCACCCGCTTGAATGACGTCGTCTACCGTATTCAGGAATATCGGAAGCCGAGAGCAAGAATGAAGATCGTCCATTTGGATAGACTGGCTCCGTACCATGCGGACACCGGAACGAAAGCTGTTCGGGACGAACAGAACTAAGAAGGGGGTAATGTTATAACCGTGCTACCGAACGCACTAGATTCTAGCGTATTCTAGAATGTTCTAGTGACTGGAACGTTCTAGAGTATGCTGGAATCGGACCATCGGGAAGAATCTAGAAACGACGCTTGCGAAGAGTATATAAGCGCACGTCGCAAGATATTTGTGATTGGTGATATTCGTGATTGGGATATTCGTGATTAGTGATATTCGTGATTAGTGATATTCGTGATTAGTGATATTCGTGATTAGTGAAATTCGTGATTTTGTGAATAGCGATTCGGTGAATTATTTAAAGCGATATTTGAATTGTTTGTTGACGTTGTCATAGCGATAGATTTTGAAAGATTTAAAAGTTAATTGTTGCGTTAGTGCGAATTTACTGGAAATAAACGATTAGTTGATTTCTTCTGTAAATAAAGTTTAATAACTAATAATAGTTGATTTCGTCTGTAAATAAAGTTTAATAACTAATAATAGTTGATTTCTTCTGTAAATAAAGTTTAATAACTGTTTGGAGTATTTTATTCAATCGAAGATTTGAACCCGTCGCATCGTAAACCGGTTACGACAGCGAGTATTATAACAATATGTAAGTCACTGGCGCAGTGAAGACCAGTAGACATAAAACAAATAATCAAATTAAATCGATAATTGTAGCCCACGTGGAATGTTAGACTGATATTATACTACGATATTTCCTCCATTATAAACACTCATTATATTTTTAGAGGGAATCAACAAATGGCCAAAATTCCACAACCCACGACAATGAATCTTAACACGGCGTGAAACTGTTTATAAGAAACTCATTGAACGACGAAGTTAATAATTTCATGTTTAAAGTTAGTAAAAAAACTACTTTGAATATATTATAAAATTCATAAAAAAAAACATTCAAACCTCGTGAAAGGAGATAAATCTGCCATTATTAGCATAGTGATTCCTTTTTGGCGCAAGAATTTGCTTTCCGATGAGACGGTCGTACTTTCATCTTTCGTTGTGCAAAGGTCCAACTGATTTCAGTCAGCAAAACTTATTTAAACTTATCGTTTTTATATTGGATGTAGAAGTTCAGAAAATATCTGAAAATAAAAATAACTTAAAACACAAACATTGTTTTCGATGAAGTGATCGGAATGAACGTATGAAAAAAGTCTGGTGTCTTTTTTCCCTGAATTTTCTTTTTGCAGCCTAAAAAAAGATTC
>NW_008704210.1:0-1647 GCF_000326865.2 Helobdella robusta | reverse complement strand
ATGACGTTGGATTTGTGAAATTTAATTTCAATACATAGACAATCGGCGACGTCGTCCGTTGATAGGGCATTGTCGAAAAGTGTATAATCTAGTCCCAATTTAAGAAATATCCCGACACCACCACCCTTTTTATTAGATCTGTTTTTGAATAAAAAATTATAATCTGGTAAATTGATTAAATTAACCGATTCGTCGTTTAACCATGTCTCAGAGATAACAATTACATTGAAATAATTACTTATAACATTGTTTAACAATAATAAATCGTTTACTTTGTTTAATAAACTACGACTATTTATATGTAGGATTGACAAGAGGTTATTAGATTTTAAATCATTATTATTTAACATATTCAAAAGATTATCAATTGAATAGTAAGGAGAAGAGAAAGTGAAAGAATCCAGTATGTTAAAGTCAGGGTCAATGTTTGAGTGAAATGTACTATGATCAATAACAGGAATTAATGAACACGAATTGTCATAATTTGGATTAGTTGACGATTGATTACATACATACATAAACATATAAACAATACACACATACAAACAAACAGCATGCGTATGTACAGTTTTCATTTCAAGAAAAATAATATGATGATAAAAAAAATGGCTTTGTTGAGGAAAAAGAAGTTGATGATGAAGACGACGACCATGATGTTGTTGATATCATCAGCATATAAATAACAAAATACTGAGATTTTTTCAACCCATGTAAAAAAATCATTATCAACGACAGCTTCACTTTAGCCCCGTCACTATAGCCAAACTTAATTAACATTTTTTGGTCATTTTTTCATCGACACTGCCTGTCTAACATGAGTTTTTCATGAAAAATTCATTACGAATACGTCACTCATTTATTGGTTAAACTTCACCATCGGTTACTCTTACTTTAGGAATTAAGATTAGGAAACAAGAGGAGCGCGTTGGTTGGTTTAGCTCAGTTAAACGGTAAAAAAAATTTTTTCAGAAAAGTTATAACAATCAACCCGGAATACTATGAAAAACGTTTGAAAATATTCTAAAAGCCATCTTGAAATGATGTGATTCTTAATTTTTTGAATACTGGTATGAAAATATTTTATATTTTTTCGAGATGAATCTTTGAAAACAGAACGTTTGCGCTGCTATAAAAAAAATAGAACATCTCAAATGATGAGGAGATAATCATTTCTTTTCATTGATATCATTTCTTTGTTTTGAATTGATGAAATAAAAAAAAAAGTTAAATCCATGGTTAGAACATTTGATTTTTAATGAGATATAGGCATGAGTTTATTTGTTACCATTATATGTTTATGTATGTATATATCCTTGTTGTATCATTGTTGCAGATATATTATCATTTGATATCATTATTTTAGATATATGATTGTCGGATGCGCACAGGCGAGAAAAACGCAGGCGAGATGAGAAACATGACAAAAGGCGTCGGGCGTTTAACAAGATTAGGACAGGGCGACAATACGAATCTCGTCTATAATGATCACTACAACAACAGCAACAGCAACACGACAGCAACAAATACATTAACAACAACAACACAACAACAGCAGCAGCAGCAACATACAACAACAACTGCAGCAGCTGCAACATACAACAAAAGCATACAACAACAACAAAACTATGCAATATAATGTGATACAAC
>NW_008704209.1:0-1649 GCF_000326865.2 Helobdella robusta | reverse complement strand
GTTAGGTGGTCTATAGATAGCAAATACGATGACGTTGGATTTGTGAAATTTAATTTCAATACATAGACAATCGGCGACGTCGTCCGTTGATAGGGCATTGTCGAAAAGTGTATAATCTAGTCCCAATTTGAGAAATATCCCGACACCACCACCCTTTTTATTAGATCTGTTTTTGAATAAAAAATTATAATCTGGTAAATTGATTAAATTAACCGATTGTATGTATGTGTGAATGTTTGTATGTATGTGTGAATGTTTGTATGTATGTGCGAATGTTTGCATGTATGTTTGTATGTATGTGTAAATGTTTGTATGTATGTGTGAATGTTTCTATGTATGTGTGAATATATGTATGTTTGTGCGAATGTTTGTAGGTTTGTGTGAATGTTTGTATGTATATGTGAATGTTTGTATGTATGTGTGAATGTATGTATGTTTGTGCGCATGTTTGCATGTATGTTTGTATGTATGTGTAAATGTTTGTATGTATGTGTGAATGTTTGTATGTTTGTGCGAATGATTGTATGTTTTGGTGAATGCTTTAAACAATGTATGTTTGTATGTATGTGTGTATGTGTTAATGAAGAAATGAACGAAAATGTTATTGAAATGAATGAAAGATGAGTTAACGAATGAAAGAACGAATGAACATCTAAATTAACTTTTTTACAATCTAAGCAAGTTAAAAAATTGTATCTACATTATTCCCAGCAGAAACATTTTCAACAATAACAACAACAACAACACCAGCAACAACAACAACAACAACTACTACTACTACTACTACATACAGAACAAACACAACAACAACATCTGCAACAACAACAGCAACTACAACAACAACAACAACATCAACAACTACAACAACAACATCAGTAACATCAACAAACTTGTCCTGTAGAAATGGATCCATATTATTGTGATACAAGAACTCGTGGCATAAAATTCCATCTTTGTCAACAGCGTTTTATATATATATATATTTATTTAATCATTTAATTATTTAATTATTAAATTATATAATTATTTATTAATATTTATTTATTCATTCAACTGTTTGCTTGTTTGTATATTGGTATTATTCAATTTTAAGAGTTTTAAAGCGTACATACTGGTCTCTGTTTGGGTGAATGAGATAACATAAAACGCCTATTTAAAATGAAAAAAAAACACACATACACTCACACATACTAACAAACATACACATACATTCAAACAAACATACACAAAAAACACATACATATATACACACACACACAAACACATACATATATGCACACACACAAACACATACATATATACACACACACAAAAAACACATACATGTATACAAACATGCACACACACATGCATACATGCATGCATAAATACAAAAATCCAAAAGATGTCCTTGTACTAACGCACCTGGCGGAAAATGAACGCTTTTACTGAAATCTGCCTACATACATACATACAAACATGCATGCATGCATGCATACATACATACATACATGCATACATACAAACATGCATACATACATACATACATACATACATACATACATACATACATACATACATACATACATACATACATACATACAACAAATCAAAGTGTTAATCCATTTGTTACTTGATGTTTGACGGTTCAGTGTCACTCATCATGTTTG
>NW_008704208.1:0-1651 GCF_000326865.2 Helobdella robusta | reverse complement strand
AGATTCAAAAGGGGAATACAATTACTAAACTTTCTACTACTGTGTGCATTACTATTTCTATAAATACTGCTACTGCTACTTTTTCTTACATTATAAATTTGACCAATGCTGGTTGTACTGCTGCGGCTACTACTTCTAGCACCACCACCACCACTACTAATACTACTGATACCGCTACTAATACTACTACTACTACTACTACTACTAATACTACTACTGATACCGCTACTACTACTACATCAACAACAACAACAACTACTACTACTACTTTTAACATTTAAAAGTCAATAATGCAATTACTGAAGCGGTAACTACATTATTTAACAAATGGAAAATTTTGATAAAAATTAATTGAAATAATGGAGGTTTTTGTAATTTCTGAAGCTAACAAGCAGAAACGAATTGTTTTTCATATTTCAATTTATCATCACTGTAATTTTAATTATAGTATTATCATATTATTTTATTTAATATAATTATTATTATTATTATTGCCATTTATTTATTTTTCTTCAACAAGACTACAACAATCATCTATCACCGAAAATGTAAATATTTAAGAATCAACCTGCTTCTAAATTCATTGTTGTACAACGCCACTAAATGGAATGTATCTCCCCGCTGGGATGTGTGTGTGTGATGGATGCATGGATGCACTGCAGCCAGAACAGCTGCTTCTTGCTACTCCAGTTACTACACTACTACTACTACTACTACTACTACTACTACTACTACTACTACTTGTACTACTACTACTACTACTACTACTACTACTACTACTACTACTACTACTACTACTACTACTTGTACTACTACTACTACTACTACTACTACTACTACTACTACTACTACTACTACTACTACTACCAGGACCGGATTTAGACTTGGCTGGGCCCTAAGTTGTTTAGAATTCGGGGCCCCTTTTTAGGTTTTTTTAATGTCTATATATGTCTTAAAATTGGCGGCTGTTCAGTGCGTAATGGACACCTTTAGACAGACCAAACGTGAAAGTTATAAGCTTTAGCAGACGTCTGATAGAAAAGTATGAAACAAAGCTATTAAAGCAGTAATATAGAATATTAAAATTATTCGCCTCTGTAAATCTAGTGAATCCATTTTTGAAAAAGATTAGGTAGCTAAAAATTAAAAAATATAGAAATATAAAACAAAAGGGCTAATCCATTTTTCCATATATGTTTGTATGCATGTATGTATATAAGTATGTTTGTTTGTCTGTATACATATTTGTTTGTATGTATATATGTATGTATAATCCATAATCCAAGGGCTAATTATTAAAAAAATATGAAACAAAATTATTGAATTAGGGCTAAATTGGATGGTTTTTGGCGGCCCCTGTCTGGCTTATACGGCAATGACAACTATTTTTATTTGTAATATTTATACTGTACATATTACTAAACAGTTTATGAATCGCATGTCTACATGAAAAGTAAGAAATTCAAAATTATTGAAAGTATATATATATATATATATATATATATATATATATATATATATATATATATATATATATATATGGATGCATGTATGTATGCATGTTTGTGTGTATGTATGTATGCATGCACGATGTATGTATGTATGTATGTATGCATGCATGTATGTATGTATGCATGTATGTATGTATGTA
>NW_008704207.1:0-1651 GCF_000326865.2 Helobdella robusta | reverse complement strand
ATGATGACGATGATGTTGACGATGACGATAATGATGATGGTAATGATAATGATGGTGATGATGAGAAGGATGATGGTGATGAAGATGAGGATGAAGATGATGGTACGACAGATGGTAAGAATTTCATTTAATCCGACATAATGCTGCAAGCTAGTGACGTTCTTTTTCATTCATTCATTCATTTATTCATTCAATTGTTCGTTCGTTCATTCATTCACTCATTCATCTCTTCATTCATTTTCCAGTTATCCAGGCAATCCTCTATTATTAATTCACATCGATTCCTCATCATAAAGATCGCATTATTTATTAATAATGTTACATATCCTCAAGGCTATGTTAGTCAGCGGTTTGTTTATTTTATTTTTTCATTCATTCATTCATTCATTCATTCATTCATTCTTTTATTCATTCAATCCGTCAGTCAATTCTTCAGTTTTATCTTAAAAACATTCAATGAGTTAAATTTGACATTTGAGACCGTCGTTCAAGATTTCATTCCAAGTTCTCGGTCTGTTGGAGACGAGATTGTTCTTTAATTTTGGAATTATTTCAAAACAATTCTGGCAACATATTTGCCAATTGCTTATACACAAAAATAATTTTAAAACAATTACTCAGTTTTGAGAAATTTAAACTTCCTGTCATGTTGAATAACCCTTGATGGTTGTCGCTTCGTATCAATTCCTTCATGATTCTAATGGCTCTTTAACATGAAGAGTTAGTTCTAGCGGTACTGTGGTTATGTGATAGGATGTTGCCCAGTTGGTGTTGCAGTAGGTTATCAACAAAGTGCACTGAGAGTTGTACAACGGAATGCACAGAGAGTTGTACAACAAGTTCAAGCAAGGATTTAAACTTTATTCATCATTCCTATCGTCTTAGATAACTTGCAATGTATTTACCTTGGAGTTTGAAAGGAAGTTTTGGATCAAAAAAAACGTTCAAAAAATTTATATGTTTTGTTTCCACAATTATATCATACATACGTACACATACATACACACATATATACACACAGACATACAGAAACACACATACGCACACTCACACAAACATACAACCATGCACACACACACATACATACAGAAACACACACACACGCATGGATACACACATCTTTTCTATTATTCATTCATTCATCAAATCATTTGTCCCATAATACGTCTATTTATAGATCCAATCCAATATTCTTTTAGCCATTCATCCATCCATTCATAACTTCATTCATTCACTCATTTGTTAATTAGTTCATTAATTAATGAATGAATGAATAAATCAAATCATTAATTAATTAATTAATTAATTAATTAATTAATTAATTAATTAATTCATTCATTCATTCATTCATTCATTCATTCATTCATTAATTCATTAATTCATTCGTTCGTTCGTTCATTCATACATTTATCGATATTTTCATTAGCCTGCCAATTAAATGATGAATTAATTTCTGTACCATTCGTTGTGTTGTAATCATTATCGATTTGTTCATTCATCCGATTTCTGAAAACGTCCTCATCCACTATTACGTTCAGTCACTCTATATTGGATCAATCATTCGTTTATTTTTTCATTCATTCATTCACACGTTCATTCGTTCATTCATTAATCTATTCGTTCGTTCGTTCGTTCATTTATCAAAAGTGAG
>NW_008704206.1:0-12500 GCF_000326865.2 Helobdella robusta | reverse complement strand
CAAGTTTTTTAATTTTGATTTTTAATGTCGAAAATCGCAATTTTTGTGTTCGTCAGGTATTGATTTCTTCTTTATGACGCCGCAATTGGCGGCAAAATAGTTGTAGGTTATATTTTGAAACCTGGTAGCGAAACTGTCGACATATGTGGCATCGTCTAGACATTTTAATTCTGATTGAAAAAATGAAATGCGTTGGCTTCGGACCACTGAGCTGACGACTTTGGCAATTTAATTTCCGGTAGCGGTTACGGAACTGTTGTTGTTGTTGAAGTTGCTGACGTGTGTTGAATTGAAGTGACGCTTGATCGGTGTCGACGTTTTCCTAAACCTCATGAGTTGATACTTGAGAGATTTGTACGTTTTACAAGATCTCTGATGCTTTCTTGGTCCTTTCCAACCTTTGCAAGATTCACCACAACAACAAGTTACTTCAATTATTCGGTGACATATTATTATTGTTTGACAGTAAGTTCGGAGAAATATTAGTATTACTGGTACGTGATAAATTTGAGTTTGAATGCAGAGCTGTACAGCGCTAGGTGTATCTGTTAACGAACCTGGAATCCTTGAAACAATGCAGACATATTGTCGCACCCACAGAATTAAGAGAATTTAAATAAATAATTATATTAATAATTATAATAAAATTAATTATATTGATGATGATAATGATGATGATGATGAGGATGATTATGATGAGGAGGAGGATGATGATGATGATGATAATAATAATAATAATGATGTTGTGATGGTTGGGACAAGTTAGATTGGATTTTTTATACTAAGCTTGTTTGCAAAATAGTTGAAATAATCATAAACAGTTGATAATAATAAAAGCAGCGAAATAAACAACTACGAAAGAATGAGGCGATCTCATCTGGGAACGTAATTATGGATGGAAATATGATGGGAAAAAAAAATTTTTGAAAATATTTCAATGGAGGAAGGAATGAGGAAAACAAAATTGTTAAAATGGTAAATTTGGTAAATTAAGAAGAAAGAATGCTGAGAGAAAGAGGAAAAGAAAAACTTGAGGAAGAAAGATAGAAAGAGAAACAGAGAGAGAGAGAGAGAGAGAGAGAGAGAGAGAGAGAGAGAGAGAGAGAGAGAGAGAGAGAGAGAGAGAGAGAGAGAGAATCAAAAAAAACATAAATACAACAAAAAATGAGTGAAATAATATATATATAGAGAGAGAGGGGTATAGCGAATAAAATATACTGCGAAATGAAAATCTCTCCGCCGAAAGCTGCGCGAAAAGTAAGAATGAATAAAAACGTGAATGGAGTAAAAGAGAGGGAGTAAAGAGAATAGAGATATTGAAAAAAAGTGAGAGTGAAAGAGAAGAATGGAGGAGGAAAGGAAAGATGGAGAGAGTGGAGTGCAGGGGATGGAGTCAAATATGACGAAGAGCTCAGCACGTGTTTGATAATCCCGCCAAACAAATGATCTTATTAAATAAGGTTTATACAGCGGAGGCTGCAAACACGGATGCAGCCAGCCCTTGTCCATATGTATTGTTTGTTCTATGGTCGTAACTCGTACATACAATCAAATCTAAAAAAAACATACAAAAATACAATGCGAAAGTAATGATTGATGTCTACGTGCTTATGTAAGTTGGAATGTACAGTATTGTGCGCATTGTATGGTGATTCATGGGAGTATGTGTGTATGTATGTATGTATTATTATTATTATCATCATTAAAATTTATGAAGCGCTTATTAAAAATAATAGTGTTAATTTTTCAAAAGCGCTATCCTATAATTAACAGAAATAGCTGAAAAAGTAGATAAAATAAACCACAAATAAATCAGTTCACAGTTATTGATTAAATAAATGAGTCTTCAAATTCTTCCTAAAGTTTTCAATTCTTGAATTGCACACTCTCAACGACCGTGGCAAACCATTCTATACAACCGCCCCCGACACTGCAATATTTCTTGCTCCTATCTGCAAACGAAAAACAGGCACAACCATCAAATTATCATCATCAGATCTTAGACTTGTGCCAATACGCAAATTTGATCTCTTCTTATTGAACTTGCATGTCAAATATTCTGGCGTAAATCCATTTAAAACCTTGTACATTACCATACAGATTTTATATATTACCCTTTTATTGACAGTTAGCCAATGTAGGTTCCTCAAAATTGGCGTAACGTGATCAAATTTAGCACCACCTGCAACAATTTTAGCAGCTCTATCCTGGATGGACTGAAGCATCACAATCGATCTGTTCGGTAAACCATAAAACAGGCTATTGCAATAGTCCAAACGTGAATGGACGAACGCGTGCATTAATAACTGTAATGTTGATTTGTTCAATGATTTTTTAACTCGATTCAATCTTTGCAGTTGGAATGAACATGTCTTCACAATTGTTTTTATATGATCATTCATAGTTAGTTTGGTGTCAAAAATACACCCCAAATTTGTAGCCCTATGGCAAAACTGAACATTTTCATTTTTTATTATAACTGAATTAATACCAACCCTTGATAACTGCTGCCAGGTGCCTATAGGAAGAAACTGGGACTTGCACTGATTTAACTTCAGATAATTACACGACATCCAAACATCCAATTTATTCAAACATTCGGTAAGCTTGTTAATTTCAAAATGGAAGGTATCAGGTTTACTACTTAAAATTATCTGATTGTCATCTGCGAAAGCATGGTATTTAAAACCAAATGACTCGATAACTCCATAAAGATCAGCTGTATATAATAAGAACAAAATAGGTCCAAGCACAGAACCCTGTGGTACACCGGAGGAGACCAGTTTTATATTTGATAAATTATTTTTATAAGAGACTTGTTCTGTTCTTCCAGAAAGATAAGACTTAAACCAATCAATCATCGTGCCCGAAATCCCAAAATCGTTGTTCATTCTCTCCAACAGAATACCATGATCTACACAATCAAATGCCGCAGACATATCCAAAAACGTCAACAGAGAAACATTTTGCTCATCAATAGCAGCATATATTTCTGATAATTTCTGATATATTTTGTAGAATGGTAACGTCTATATCCAGACTGGTAGAGAGGAATCAATTTATATTTATCTAAGTGTTTTAACAAACTTTTTGCAACGACGCGTTCGATGACTTTCGACACAAAACACAAGTTTGAAACTGGTCGGTAATTCCTTAGATCACTACTATCAGCATTATTTTTTTTCAAAATTGGGAGAACAATTGCATGCTTACAACGAGCAGGAAACGCACTAGTTGTCAAGCTTAAATTGACAAAACTTGTCAAAAAAGTAATAAATAAATCTAAATACTTCTTAAGAACATAAGTAGGAATCAAATCCAATAGACACGTCTTTGATGGTAAATTAAATATAATCTTTTTTAATTCTGTTTCAGTTACAGGTGGAAAAAATGAAAACAATTCATCACTGTTTAATTTACTTTCATCAAAAGCTGGTCAATTTGCAACGTTCGTAGCTTGTCTAACTCTATCAATTTTCTCTTTAAAAAAATTTAAAAATTGATCAGAGCTATAATCTGGCGCTTCTTGAATTGAAATCGAATTGTTTTTGCATAATACTCTGTTGACAATGCTCCATAGATTTTTAGGACTATTTTTATTATCATTGATTAATTTTTTCCAATAAGAATTTCGCTTTTTTGAAAAAAGCTTAGTTTTATGCTTCAAAGCTGTGACCCAATCACCACGACGCTCAGGCAGCAAACAGTTTCTATATTTTCTTTCTTTTCTTCGACAATCTGCTCTTGCAATGTAACATTCCTTATCAAACCAAGGACAGATTAGATCACACCTAATTTTAACATAACGAAGTGGTGCGATTATATTAACTATCTTCGTCAATACATCATTAAAAATATTAAATTCACAATCAATGTTGTCGCTTTGACACGGTTTAGATAAAGGAGATTTTTCCACTAAGTCATCACCATTCATATACTTCCAAGATCTGACTAATTTTATCTTTTTCTTGTTACATAATTGTTTTATTGGTATTTGAACCAAAACCAAACCATGATCAGAGTAGACACCACTTGGTAAAACTCTGCAATCTGTAGCCTGGAAATCACTAGAACTGGCAATTAAATCGAGTGTACCACCAAGATCATGAGTCGGTTTATTTAAATGATTTGTTAATTGAAACATTTCAAAAACTTCGAGTAAACGAATGGTATTCTGATCACTAGCTCTTTCAAGATGAACATTTAAATCACCCGCTAGCAAAACATTTGAACTTAGAACAGAAATATTTTCTAATACATTTACAAGTTCTTCAAAAAACAAAACACTAACCAATGCCGAGCCAGGTCTGTATACTGCCAACAAAACAAAATCTGTTTTATTTATTATGAATCTAAGAGCAATAGCTTCAAACGTAGTCAGTAGTGGTAAACTAACTTCTTTGCATCGAAAACGAGATCTATGAAATACAATCAAACCACCATGATGAGGATCGTGGGGTCTCAAATAATCCACAAAATTAAAGCCAGATGGCATTGACAATTTAACTGAAATATTATTTGACGCCCCATGTATGTATGTATGTATGTATGTATGTATGTATGTATGTATGTATGTATGTATGTATGTATGTATGTATGTATGTATGTATGTATGTATGTATGTATGTATGTATGTATGTATGTATGTATGTATGTATGTATGTATGTATGTATGTATGTATGTATGTATGTATGTATGTATGTATGTATGTGTGTATGTATGTATGTATGTGTGTATGTATGCATGTATATATATATATATGCCAAACATTTGATGAATTGAAGTATTTTATTTCATATGCTTGCTTGTGAGGCATGGTGATTTGACAGAATGAGTAATAACAATAAAAATATTAACAACAAAATACAATACGAATAATAAAAGTAAAAAAATAAAATAAATCATAGCATGTCTGACTATCTCCCGGTCTGTCTGTCTTTCTGTCTGTATGTCCGTCTGTATGTCTGTCTGTATGTATGTCTGTCTGCGTGTCTGATCTTTATATATTTCTACACGGCTCATCTGTTCACGATGAAACTTTGAAAAGTTATCATGTAGACTTAGGAGATGGTTTATGGCAAAATTTTTTTTACTGTATCAGTACGTATTAATGCACTGTAAAAAGGGAACGAACACGCAACAAAAAGAAACAACGCCATGTTTTGTTTTATTAATTTATTTTTATTTATTTGACCGGTGAGAAATTTTTTGGTCGGTATTTGGTATTCGACTCAAAATGATACTTTCCTAGCTCCCAATCCTGGATCCGCCACTGGCTCACCTCCCTCGCTCCATCCATTGGACGGAACGTTTTCAATGTCTATGGAAACAGTAATTTTCATTTTTGTACCGATGCATCGGTCATGGAAATCAAAATAAAGTTTATTGTCATCTGAGGGTTCCCATTACAGAGAAGGTCGGAGCATCTTCAAACTGCAGCATCACTCTCCACGTCTTAATGTTAATTTATTTACACACTGCAAGGCAAATTGCTATTTTTTTCAACTAATTTTCTTGACTATCCTATTTTTTGATGCTGAAGTAACGGGGGTAGGTTAGTAAATAATAACAATGAAGATTTCTCCGCGTTGTGAAAAGATCAAATCCTATGTAGAACATAAAAGCAATCTATACAAACCCTTACACAACACACACTCCACACACTCACACAAATACACACACAAACACACACACAAACGCATCTGTAAGGTCCAGGCGTCCAATTGCCAGAGAACAGTTTAATTTAATTTGAAGCCGTCACATGTCCGTCATTGTTTTTATTGAATTATTGACGAGTGGTCACATTCTACGCCTCAATGGACGACACGCTTATTGGATTGCCTGCCTGCATCAGTTGTTACAGCAATAACGAAATGATAAGGGTCCGCTTGCTTCTATGAGCGCTGTTTTTCCTTTATTGAGCAGTTCAAAGTATTTAAAAAATTATTTTTTTTACTTTAATAACAATAAAAACAGCAAAATAAAATTAGAATTAATTTACGATTGAAGTTTTTCCAATGTAAACGTGGACTCTACTCACATTTTTAAGGATGTCACAATTTTCCAAAAACCTATTTTCCAAAGCGCTATTATTTTTTGCATCCACTCGTTTTCTGATAATAATTTAATGCTTGCGTAATATAATTTAGAAACAGTTTCAACTTTATGAGGTAAAATCCGCTGATATTTTTCGAATTCTTCATAATGCAACTCGGTCAAACGCAGAGGACATTTTACGTATTAATCTATACTCATAATTAACATTAAACTCTCGTACCACAAAGGGAGTATGTACATGTACTGTACACATTCTAAATACACATACATCGCACATACACATTCTATACGCACTTGCAAGCACCGCATCATACGGATATAATGGTCTTTGTGGTTCGGACAGACAGTACTTGAACCACACCATCGAGTAATAGCAGCGCGAGGCATGGCACTTCTACTGACTGAGCTAACTCGGTGGCTATGTGAATAGATATAAAATAAATATAAAACCACTTCATGATATCATTTGAATAGACATAAAACAAATTCCATACAGTAGCGGATATTAAAGTTTCCAGCAAACGTTTAGATTATGCCACGTTCTATTTCTTTTTCAATTAATATTTCCTAACTGCAGACTTCTAAGAACGAATTTTTGTTGCATTTGCGTGTTAAATGGATGTTTATTTTCTTTCTGGGGAGATTATTTGCACAAAAAATTTTTTTTCGGCGCGTGTCTTTATAGAGTTGTATAATTAAAAATATAAATATTAATTAAAACAAAACTTCTGGGATTCGTTTTCTTCATTCGGTTGGATGTTTATGAGCGTTGGATGGAGTGGTGTTGAGTTGTGTATCCAGGTGCATGCATGCAGTTCTCTCTTGATTGTTCTACAGGATGGGTTTCCATTTCCATGTTTCAGATGCTTGTATACAAAATATTTTTTTACTCTTAAATAAATTTTAATTGCAGAATAATTTTATATTTTAATTTGAATATTCCGTATATGCATGTATATCGGTAGTGATCCGACTGCTAAGCTTAAGACAGGACAACACCATTAGAAGAATTTATGAAAAAACAGAAGGAAAATAACGTGTGAATATGAACCAGGATGTGCTTACGGAGCTGTCAAAACGAGCAAAGCCAACAGTCATCTACGGCCAATAAATAGCCAAACACCTGCGATCACATGCCCCAATGCAAAACTGCTCAACAAATGATTACACCCTTCACCCCTAATGGCTACAACCTAAAATCAAGTAGAGAATTTACAGACCTGCTATCTACAGCAAAACCATCCAGTAACACCAAAATAGAATCTTTGGATGTGGAGTCACTTTTCACAAATTTAACTGTAGAAGACAGAGTTAACATAATAATAGATGGAATATACAATTCCAGTCATTCACCACTACCAATTCCTAAAACAGAATTAGTTGCGCTAATGAGAATAGATACAGCCAAAGCCCCTTCATTGGCCCGGGTAACATCAGCAAATAGACGCTGTAGCAATGGGCTCTCCATTGGAAGTACTCTTCGCAAACTTCTATGTTGGACATATCGAAGAAATGTTATTTAAAGAAGAGCCAGAGTTAAAGCCCAATATATACTGCCAATTGTCGATGGTATATTCGTTACATACGACAAAGACAACCAATTAGAAAAACTTCTGCTACGACTACTACATTCATCAAAATTAAAGTTTACAATTGAAAAACAAAACTGCCAATAGACTACCATCCCTAGGCATACTAATAAAGAATATAAATGTGAAACCCCAGTATACACTGAAGCAACAAACAGAAAGGGTTATGTCTTAATGGAATTAGTTAATGTTGTCAACAAGCGGTGATTTTCACCAATAATACAATGATATTATATATATATATATAATATCTATTTGTATATATATATATATAATATATAATAATTTTATTTATGAAGATCACTGTGTTTTTGGCATTATTCAACTTGTAGTTGAGTTTCTCGATTCTTCTAACGAGACGTCTCGTTATAAATAATTGTATTTATGATAATCTAAACCCAATATATATATATATATATATATATATATATTATATATATATATAAATTTGTCATGTATATATATATAAATTTTTTATGTATATTTATATATATTTTTATTATTAATTATTATTATTATTAGTTTATATATATATATACATATATAAACAAGAATGAATAATTTAAAATGTAATTTTGATAACTAAACGGTGCGACGACAACTTCAAATGAACAACTGTATATAAAACGTTTCACTCCCACAAACTTTTGTAAAAAAATTTAAATATAGTTGAATGAGGGAAAAATGTTAACATATTTTCCAACTGTGGCCTTCCCAGTTTTCCAGTACGTGTGTCGTCACTATTTCAGTGATGTGGTTCAGAAATTCAACTTTTGAGATGGTCTAACTGAACTTGCATAATATTTTGTTGGGCCGAGCAAAGTACATGAAAAAATTTCTACGCTATTTTGTGGATTTTTATTAAAAAGATTCATGTAAATCAAATCATAACTCATCATGTATGTCATGTATGACTGTAGCTGTGAGCTTTTGTCAGTGGGGGTGAATCAGCTAAGTTGAAAATTTATAAAACACACGTGAATATAACAAAAAAACACGCCCACAAACACACACACACGCACACACCACACACACTGTATAATGTATAATACACATATATCATATGTAGATATATTTATATTATTTATTTGTGTTTGTGTGTTGCACTAATCAGTTGTATGTGTGCATGTACTATCCTTTTTATTTGCATGTATAACTCAACCACAAATATAAACCAGCTGACAGCCAATAAGAAAAGAGCAATGATCCTTTTATTGATGACCTTGACCCAGATAAATGTGGGTCAAGTTGAAGGTCAAATGAAGTCAAATATCGTGAAGAAGGTTCCTATAGGTTAGTCATGGATGACGTGGTGATGATGATGATGATGACAATGATAAGAACGATAATGATGATGATGATGGTAGTGGGAGCGATGATAATGATGATCATGTCTCCACTATCATCACCACCATCATCAACACCACCATTTAAACATTGTTGTCATCATCACCACCATCACTTTTATTATCATCATCACTATCGTCATCATTATCATTATCATCACCATCATCACCATCATCATCATCAATTTCATTATCATCATTCTGCAAACGTTGTTCTGCAACAAAATGGTGAATGGTCAGCAACATGGTGACCTCTCATGCGATCAAATTAGACTCATTCATTCTGAACTGCTTAGAATAAAATAATTACCATAATAATAATACCATAATATTAATACCATATTATTACCATTATAATTATAATTATCATCATCATAACCATCAACATCATCATCGCCGTCCTGATCATTATCATCCTAACCATCATCATCATCCTTACATTCATTGGAAAATAGCGAAGGCTGGCAATTTCAAGGTGTAATAAACCAAAACAGACATGGAAGATTTTTACGTCATTACTTGGTGAACAAAAATGATGCATGTACGTACGCTTGCTTCAGCAATCACAGCTCAAGAGTTTTTAACTCATTCCAAAATCCAAAATCAAAGTCCGAAATCAAAGTCCGAAATCAAAGTCCAAAATCAAAGTCCGAAATCAAAGTCCGAAATCAAAGTCCAAAATCAAAGTCCGAAATCAAAGTCCAAAATCAAAGTCCGAAATCAAAGTCCGAAATCAAAGTCCGAAATCAAAGTCCGAACTGTCAGCTGATGAGATGGTCAACTCGCCAGGATTCAGGTCGACCGATAGTTGTCTCCACAAGTTTGAAGGCATTTCCTTGGCAGATTTAAAGACAGTCATTTTGTCTTTTGCAAATTAAACATGCTGCCTCGAACCTACTCCAACATTTCTCCTGGTGGAATTTCAACGATTAAGTCAACACAAGAACTCGTTTGTATTTTTATCTGTGACAGGATTGAAGACCATGCGGCGTCCACCGAGATCCTCCGATGATGGTTATTTTGTGCTTCCGAAATTCAATTTGACGCGTTTTGGGAAGAGAAGATTTTCTGTTTCATCAGCAAAAAACCGGAACTCACTAGCTGTACCCGTACCTGTAGAATTAAAGAAATTCAACAAAAATTTGTTTTGACATGCTCGAGTGAGGCTGGCGCTTCTCAAGTTATTCAATAGGGGAGTTCCACAAATCCTTGGATGTTGATACAGATACAGGATTCATCATCTTAATAATTCTCATCATCCTCATCACTATCATCATCACAACAATAATCATCGTTATCATTTCATTTATTATCAGGAATATCATCCTAACCATCATCACTATCGTCATCAAAATTGTTATCACCATCATCACCGTCTTCATCATCATCACCGTCACCATCATAATCATCATCGACACCATCATCGTATCGTCACCATCATCATAATCACCATCGTCACCATTATCATCATCATTATTGACGTCACGTTGACCATGACAGGCATTTTGAAAGATGACATCACCCACCAGCAAACGGATGGACTGAAGGAGTGGCCCAGCAGCAGCAGCAGTAGCAGCAGTAGCAGCAGCTCTTCATTCATCCTATTCCCCCATCAAAAAATCTTCAAAACAGCTGAATACAGGAATTCCACTTTCACTTTCATCCAGGAAGGTTGTCATGATGATGATGATGATGGTGGTGATGATGATGATGATAATGATGATGGTGGTGGCGATGGTGATGATGATGATAATGAGGATGGTGATGATGGTGATGAAAAATAACGATGATTATTAATGAGGAAAAGAGTGATGTTGATGTTTTTGTTGGTGATGATGATGATGATGATGATGATGATTACAATACAGACGGACAGCGATGATGATGATGATGTCAGATGATGATGATGATGATGATGATGCCAGATGATGATTGTTGTGACGGTCGTGGTAATGATGTTGACGATTTTTTTGACGATAACAATGACGACGATGGTGATGAGAGGTCTGGTGATGATAAAGATTGGTCTTCATGATGATGATGATAATGATGATGAAGATGAAAAAGATGATGATGATTAAGATAGCCTATATAAACATAATAATCATCACCACCATCATCATCACCACCATCATCATCACCACCATCATCACCACCATCATCATCACCACCATCATCATCACCACCATCATCACCACCATCATCACCACCATCATCACCATCATCATCATCACCACCATCATCATCACAACCAACCGCAAGAAAGGCTTTGACGCATTGTTGCAATATGTTTAATTTGATATGGAGGCATTTTGAAAGGTGATGTGCCGGTGGTGATGCATGATTGGTGATGATGATGGTGTTGAGGATGATGGTGATGATGATGATAGTGATGATGATGATACTGATGATAGTGGTAGTGGGGATAATGATGAGGAAGTTGATGAAATAGTGATGAAGACAAAGTTGTATTTGCTGCTATTGTTGTTGTCGATGATGAGGATGATGGCGTGATAGGATAATGATGATGATGATGATGATGGTAACACGAAGATGATGATGATGATGTTGGTAGTAATGGTATGGTGGTCATAATGATGACGATGATGACGACGATGTAGTTGTGTTGTTGTTGTTGCTGCTGCTGCTGATGATGATAACATGACGACGACGACGATGATGATGTTCATAATGATAGTGATAATTTTTATTTCTGTTAGTTATTATTGCCATCAACAACAATATCAACAACAACAACAACATCAACAACAACAACAACATCAACAACAACAACATCAACAACAACATCAACAACAACAACATCAACAACAACAACCACAACATTAATAATAATAATACTAATACTAATACATTATGAACATTTGAATGCCTACACGTTGCGCGTGTTAACACCATCAATCAAGCAGTAATAGCTCATGTGAAACTTGTTGTTATTGTTGGTGTTGTTGTTGATGAAGATGACAATAATGCTGTTGTTGATATTTTTGTTGTTGTTGTTGTTGATGATGGGGGTGACAGTGATTATAGTGTTGTTGTCGATGTTGTTGTTGTTGATGTTGTTGTAGATGTTGTTGCTTTTGTTGTTGTTGATGTTGTTGTAGATGTTGTTTCTGTTGTTGTTGTTGTTGTTGATGTTGTTGATGTTGTTGCTGTTGTTGTTTTTGTTGTTGCTGCTGTTGTTGTTGTTGATGTTGTATTAGTTCATGCACCTCCTTTTCTGCTCTCCAACCTGTAAAATATATCCTTAAACATTTTTACCCTTTCGATCTTCCCTCTGTAAAAACTTTTCCCTCCAGTCACTTCTTTGCCGGCATCTTGTTCATACGTGTTGCACTTTTTCCATCCACTTTCCAAAAAAAATGTTGGATTTTTTGCGTGCATTAAATTAATGCTGAGGTCTTTCATTTCTTCTGAAGAGACGAAATAAGAATGCTAAAAGTATGAATTATGAGAGCTTTGTCGTTGCTGGTGATGCTGTTTGTGTAG
>NW_008704205.1:0-1653 GCF_000326865.2 Helobdella robusta | reverse complement strand
GAGATGATTTTGATGATGATTACGCTTTCGTTTTTGAAAGCAATAATAGTAAGTTAGTCACACGTACAAAAACACAAACAAACCAACACACACACACAACCGTACAAGCAAACACACACACATACATACAAACAAACACACACACAGACAGACATACATATAAACCTCTACACACACACACACACACACACACACACACACACACACACAAACATACATACATACAACCAACACACACACACTTAGACATACATACAAACAAACAAACACACACACAAAATCATCATCAATAACAATCGCAATATTTAATTTATTTAATTTAAACGCCACTAATTGCTTAATGCCATCAGCGCCTGTTCAACTCCACCACTATAAATATAATTAATAATAATAATTATTATATTATATATAATATTTATAATAAGAATAATAAGAAGAAGTATAAGAAGATGAATTATGATAATAATATTATACTATTTCATTGATGATATGATGATACTGCTTCCAAACGAAATTAAACACACAATGAAATGAAACAAACAAACACACACACACACATGCTTGTGTGTTTGTACGTAAGTGTGTGTGTTTGTTTGTATGTGTGTTTGTTTGTAGGTGAGTTTGCAGGTGTGTGTGATTGTTTGTTTGTGTGCTTGTAGGTGTGTGTGTGTTTGTTTGTTTGTAGGTGAGTTTGTTTGTTTGTTTGTATGTATGTTTGTAGGTGAGTGTGTGTGTGTGTTCGTTTGTTGTGTTTTTTGTGTGTTTGTAGGCGAGTGTATGCTTGTTTGTATGTGTGTGTCCGTGTGTTTGTTTGTTTGTTGGTTTGTGTGTGTTTAAGAAAAATATGCTGAAATTAACGAGTAGCTTATGGACCATTCCCACCTGGTTAAATGTTAACAGAGTTAATCAGATGTAACGCCGACCAGATGAATTTAAATGAAATTAACAAGCAGAAATTTGAAAGTACAGAATGTCTTCAAAAAAAAGTTGAAACCATTTGTGGTTCAGTAACATGTCTTTTAGTTTATTTTTAATGTTGTCAGAAGTCTGGTGCCTGAAAGAAACAGAATTCTAATTAAAGTTAATCATCAAATCATTCAAAATACACGCTATATGAAGGATTAGAGTAGGTATTCCATTTAGATTTAATACACAGAGTTTCATTTTTGTGTCTGCGTTCTAAATCAAAATAACAATAACTAACGAAACGTTTTTGGCGAGAATTATAAGACTCAAAAACCGAACAAGAACAGAGATACAATTTGGAGTTCCTTGGAGTTCAAACTTCGTATCGAAAGAAAAGAAAATCAATTGTATCACTTGTATAATTATTATTATTATCATTATCGCCATCACGTCACCAGCATCATCATCATCATCATCAATACGAACATCGTCACCAGTATTTCAGTTTCAACATCAGGTTGTTAAGAAACATTTTTTTTTACAAAAATAAATGCAAACAATGATTCATATATATATTAGGTCATTATGTTTTTCCATCCTTGATAAAAAATGTTTTGTTTACCATTCAAAACAAACTCATTAATTAGTTTCTTAATCATCATAATCATCGTCGTCGTCTTCATCATCATCATCATCATCATCGTTATCATCATCATCATTTAGGACTTTGTTTATCTTCCATTATCG
>NW_008704204.1:0-1656 GCF_000326865.2 Helobdella robusta | reverse complement strand
TTCTATATTTTGAAGTAGAATTTACTTAGCACATCAAAAGCAAATTAATCCCAATACATCCTTATTTATATGTGTTGTATGCATGTATGTATATATGTATGTATGTTGTATTTATGTATGGGCATGTATGAGTGTATGTGTTTATGTATGTTTGTACGTACCTACATGTATGTGTATACAGTGTTGAATTGCATAATACACCCATTTACTGAACGAACTTCAAAAAAAATGTTTCATAACGTATGTGTGTGTGTGTTTGTGTGTGTGTATATATATGTGTGTGTGTGTTTGCTTGTGTGTGTGTGCTTACGTGTTTATTTATATTACGCTAAGTTATGGCCTGCTTAAATGTCAAAGCAAATAACGCATGGATGGTTGTATGTTTGTTGTTTGCTTGTTCGTTTGTTTGCATGTTTTGAATGTTTTTTCACTTGTTTGTTGTTGTTGTATGTTTGTTTTGTTGTGTGTGTGTTTTTTTGTAAGTTTAATGTGGATTTTAGTAATTTATGTTTTTTTATCATTCAAAATAAAGTACAAAATACCTATAAATTAGTTTTGTAATATTAGATACTACGTGTATTTCATATGCAGTAACCTCAGAAATTTTTGGTTCTTTTGTATTTGTGTGAATATGTGTGTGTTTTTATGTGTTTGTATGTGTGTGTGTTCGTGCGTGCGTGTGAACATGTACGTGTTTGCACAAATAATTATCAAGTACATTCTTACTCATATTTGTTCAGTGAATCCTCAAGTTCATTGTTCATCTGTTTGCTTGGATCTGGCTATGTTTTTGTTTGTTTGTATTCGTATGCATGGTTATTTTTTGTATGTTTGTATATTTTTTGTATGTTTGTATCTTTGATTGATCCTCTCCACCAAATACTATAAAAAAAAGTATTTAGAATATAAGGTACTAAGCCTATTTCTTTATCAGCAAATTTGGTAAACTTACACTATGAATCGATATATATATATATACCTATACTAGTAGCGAGTTTTTATTAATGTTACTAATTACTCCTCAGTAACTGTTTGCACTTGTAAATGTTTTCATTCATCGTTTTAGTATTCTTGCTTGCCAGTAGAGTCGTTCCTGGAGGAGATGTTTTTTTTTCAAAAATTAATTTTCAGGATTTCTAGTACGTTTGATTTCGCAACATGCTAATGTTTTTATTTTGTTATTTCATTTAGTTCTTCTCTTTTATTACTCATTACTCTCTCCCCCCCCTTTCTCTCTCTTTTCCTCTCTCTCTCTCTCTCTCTCTCTCTCTTTCTGGCTCTTCCCTTCTCTTCTTTTGTTTTTTCATTCATTCGCTTCATTACCATTTTCGCACGTACCTTATTATGCTCCCAGTAGCTAGCTTTAGCACGTTTGACAAAGTTTGAGACCTTGTCTTATTTAATTTCAAGCGAACGAATGAATGAACAAACAAATGAACGAACGAACGAACGAACGAACGATGTTTGCATTGCCAGCCTGTCACTGTGCAAACATTTTTGTGTTGGCTGGTTGCTGTTGTATTAACTAACGTATATGAAAATACATGCTAATATGGACCTTGACAGATATACAGACAAACAAAGATACATACATACATACATACATACATACATACCTACATACATACATACATACATACATACATACGTACGTAC
>NW_008704203.1:0-1658 GCF_000326865.2 Helobdella robusta | reverse complement strand
TGACGGATAACTAGGTATGTATTTTAAATACAGTAAGTTTAAACTCGAGTTAAAAAAAAAATTAAAAATTAATAATAAAATTACGTGATGATGATAATAATAATAGTAATATCAATAATAATAATAATAATAAATTTTGATAATGATAAATTAAAATAATAATAAAATAATTTGTTTTAATTGGGATGAAAAATGATCAGTTGAGTAGGTCTCAGTTTGTGTATTTTTCTATGTGATATGACTGATGATATTAATTAGAGAATGTAGAATGCTGTTGATGTTGTTGCTGCTGTTGCGAATATGATGATTTTGTTGCTGTAACTATGATGTTGTTGATATAAATATGATGGTGTTGCGTTAAATGTGATGATAGTGTTGTTATCTATGTGAAGTTGTCATTGTTGTTGTTGATGTTGTTGTGAATATGATGATGTTGTTGTTGATGTGAATATGATGATGTTGTGTTGAATGTGATGATGGTGTTGTTATGTATGTGATGTTATTGTTGCTGTTGTTGTTATGTTGTTGTTGATGTCAGGTCGTTGTCATGCATTTGTAGTTGCCCTTCGTGAAATGTTGTTGTTGTTGTAACTGTTGTAAACATTTTCTTAGATTGTTGTGCTAGAAGTACATGTAGTTAATGTTGCTCGGAATGTTTATACTGTTGTAATGTTCGGAGGAGTACAGTAGTACCATTTCGTTGTTGTTGTTGTTATTGTNGGAGTCATGAATGTTGTTGCGGTTGTTTTTGTTGTCGTTGTTGTATGTGATGTTGATGTTGCAAATGCACTGTGTTGTGTGTGTTTGTTGTTAATGTATTTGAGAATTAATTAAAATGGAATTATTTTTTAAAAATAATAACAACTATACAAAAAAAAAAAAAAAATTATATAAATAATAATAACGATCAGGAGTTTGTGTGTTTTTTGTAATCTTATTAAAATAATGCTAATTACAGACTGTGGTTGTGTGTTTGTGTGTATGTGTCAGCTTGTGTGTGTGCGTGTGTGTTTTGTGTGTGCGCATGTGTGTCAGTGTGTGTGTGTGTGTGTGTGTGTGTGTGGTGTGTTGTAGGTGTGTTGTATTTGTGTGTGTTGTTGATTCATCTATCTATTCATCTATTTATCATTCATTCATTCATATATTTGTATTAACATTGCTGTTTTTGGCAGGCTTTGCAGAAGACGCACGCAATCAATGCAGCACTTGAAAAAATTTAACTACGATAAAATCAAATTTTGGCCGCAAATATAACAATGGCGGAAAAAATGAAAATGGCTGGCGGGAAATACAAAAATGGCGGGAAATACAAAAATGGCGGGAAATATGTAATTGCCGGAAAATACAAAACCAGCATCGAATTAAACTCAATGTCGATGAAACTTTTACAGTTTTTCTAAACGTTAATAAGAAGCGCGATCATGAGAGATTCAGTGAAACGTCGAATGCACAACATTGTTCTTATTTGCTTGCAGACCAACTTGGTGGTCAGTTTGATGTTCACCGCCTTGCTGGTCATCCAAATTATGGCCGAGTTTCATCACGTTCAACTGACCAACGACGAAAACAATGGTGACAATAACACCTACAACATCAACAATTACAATAACAAGTATAAGATTAACACTGATGTTAGCAAGAAGATTTGTGACCTCATC
>NW_008704202.1:12902-15832 GCF_000326865.2 Helobdella robusta | reverse complement strand
TAATCAGCTCCCGCCAAAAGTTTTAAAGAAGAGTAATTCAATTGAAACAATGCTCCTCCAATCAAATGACGTTGAATTAAGTAAGGTCTCATCTGTGTGTGTGTGTGTGTGTGAGTTTGTGTGTGCGTGCGTGCGTGCGTGCGTGCGTGCGTGTGTGCAGACAGCAGCTTTGGAATTTTAAAACCATGCTTCCACCGACTGCAAAATGTTGGGTTCACTAACAATAACACTTTTCTAAACCGACAAGAAATGTTTTGTTAAATATTCCAATATTACTAGACAAAAGTTAAGATTGCAGCGAAATGGAGTTGAATGAATTTGAATGGGGTCAAGTTTCAGGTAGGTTGAGATCGAAACTTTTGTTGTAAATTACATTCTTTTCATGGATCAGTCAGAATGGATGGACGCGCCTGGCTGCATGTTTAGGTCATTAATTTTTCTCTTCAGGAACTGTGTGATAACATATTTCGTTGAAGACGTGTGCCTGCCTGTGTGCGTGTGTGTGAGTGTGTGTGAGTGTGTGTGAGTGTGTGTGAGTGTGAGTGTGTGTGTGTAAGAGAGAGAGAGAGAATAAAGAAGAGAGGGAGATAGAGAAAGAGAGTCTGTGTGTACATATGTTTATGTGTGTGTGAGCGCGTGTGTTTGTGTTTGGTGTGCGTGAGTGTATGTGTGTGTGTGTTTTTGTGTGTGTGTGTGTGTGTGTGTGGTGCATTGTTTTGTGTGTGAATGTGGGCGTGTTTTTCCTATAGATTTGCTTTACATTTATGTACTATTTCACAGCACCAAAAAAACATTGCACACAATTCTTTTCAGACACACTTGAAATATTTTTAGACAGCTATTGTTTTAACGCAGACATGTAGTGCTTACCATTCATTAAAATTTCTATAAAATTCTTTAAAACTTCAAGTTAAGTTTTTTATTATTTAAAAAAGCAACCGAGGCAGATTTTGTCTAGAGGCAGTTTACACACACACACAACACACACACCACACATAAACACACACACATAAAATATCATACAACCATTAATAAAATCACATTATGACACAAACATCAGTTTCAAATACTTAAATCACCTTCACAGCGTTAACAACTCTAGCTAGCTAAACAAAATTCATCCCAACTTCACAGACAACAAGATAAAAAAAATACAAACATACAAAGAAACAACAAAAATATACAATCATCCTCATAGGTATATATAAACATACTTACATGAAAACACTCACCTACAAACACACACATATACAAATATACACACATACAAACATCTTCATTATCAACAACAAACAGTATTCCCAGCTTTATCAAAACTTTTTTTTTTTTCAAAAACTTTCAAACCAACCAACAAACAAACATACAATGAATGATTCAAAAGGTTTTTTTCCTTTCTATTCAATGCTACTTGGTCGTCAAGTGTAACTAACTATGCCATGAACGAACGAACGAACATACACACCTAACTAGAAGCAATTTTACATGTTGACTGCTATTAAACTTTGAAGAGATCTAACATGACACCCAATAAAGAAATATATTTGTTTATTTTATATATGTGTGTGTGTGTGTGTGTGTGTGTGTGTGTGCGTGCGTGTAAGTGAATCCCGATTTCGAAAATCTTAAAGTTGGCAGGTATGAATTGGTAGTGAAAATAAATGAGTGATCTGATTAACACCAGCCATAAAAAACTTTCCTTCAATAACAGTTTAACGTGTTTAATGCAGAAAAAGTTGGGCGTTTGATTTCAGCATTACTCACAACAAGCAGGGCAGTAATAAAATATATCAGTGACACCATGTACCGATGAAGACGATGAAGAAAGTGACATCTATCAAACTTTTATCAAAAAACAAAAAAATCAGCACAAAAAACAAAACACAAAAGCAATAAAAATTAACACCTAAGCAATCGGCTTGAAGAGAAAAAAAACCATATCAATAAATCAAAAAAACAGTAAAATTAACAATGGCAAACAAAGTTGATATCTTACATCACAGAACTAAAATCACCATGCAAACCTTACATTACAATATCAAGCATTATGGTTATCAGCCAAATCAATGCTCTTAGAACAAAAACATCTGATAAAAAATATTGGTGACGGGTGAAAGTGTCATAGTGTCATCATAATTGTCACATGTCACAAAGTTGAAGACGTAAAGTTTTCGTTAATTCGTTGTTAGAAAGTTAAGTGATTATGTTCTACATACAATATTTAAATTATAAAACAAAGTCACTTTCTGTTTGCAAAGTGATTATGCTTTACAATTATCGAAATGAAAAAAATCATTCTTTGGCCGCAATTATGAAGCAAAGTGATTATGCCAAAGTCAATCTTGGTTCTTTGTTAGAAAACACAGCCAAACACAGGCTGGTATTATATATACAGACAAAGTTTCGCATTAAAGCATCGAAATTCTTTAACTTGATCTGCCCGGTTGACTAAATTCTACCAGTTATATCAAAATTTATTTTTAATATAATTTGCTCTATTAAAGCATCGAAATTCTTTAACTTGATCTGCCCAGTTGACTATATTCTTCCAGTTATATCAAAACTTATTTTTATTATAATTTGTAATATTTTTGCTATATTTTTGTTAAACAGTCGAAAGAAATGGAAAAAACAACAACAAATTTTGCAAAACCAAAAAGCATGACATCAGCCTATGCTTTTTTCATGAAAGCTGCAAGAGAAGAATTAAAGAAAAGTTCTTCTAGCATGTCTTACTCAGAGTTTACTAAGCATGTTTCGGAAAAATGGAAAAATCTATCTGACGAAGATATGAAAACGTATGAGGACATGGCATCTAGGGATTCGATTAGATACCAGGAAGAGATGGCCAACTATGCACTGTCCGATGGTGAGAAAGTGAGAGAAATCGAATCAAGAGATGACAACAAGCCGAAGGAGGTCTATGAAGAATT
>NW_008704202.1:0-11874 GCF_000326865.2 Helobdella robusta | reverse complement strand
CACACACACATAGAGAGATATACATACATTCTAAACTGCGGCGTTCTATGACATGAAGAATCGAAATTCAATAAAAACACCTTCATTTGCGCATTTCAAAAGTATTCTAATTATTATTGACGTTTATACTGTTATCAATCATTAATTTATTTGCTCATTCATTGATTCATGATATACAATACAAATTACTTAAAGTCTAAAATCTATAAATTGTTGCCAGACTTTAAAATATGAAATGTAGTTATGGACGTAAAGATTTTCAATTCATTTTTATTATTAACTCTTCAATTCATCATTTTTTTTATGAAAATTTAAAAACAAACAAAGCATTTTAACTTCAATTTCATTCCAGTTTCACCGTGCCGGGTACAGTGCATACAACTCACCATCTCCATACATACATGTGAAACAACACATCAACAAATCACATTTTGCAGGCGGGGATCTCAATGCAATCGAATCTAATCACTGCAATAACATGCCAGGCATTTTACCGCTACACCATCTCAGCGTTGACATCTTTTGCATTCTCAAAAAGATTCATTATGCTCATATAAAATAATGACAACTAACAACTAATGGAATGATTGCAGGGAAAAAAGATCACAGTCAACAACGAATAGTGAAGTTCTTGTGTTACTTATTGAATATCACCACATTTCAACTACTACAAAGTGTTAAAGATCGGGTTTTGTGGAGTTCGATGGTCGCCAATGTCCTGAAAGGATAAGGCACGAGAAAGAAGAAGACCTAAAAACTACAGTTGAATTGTTAACAAAATAATTAAAGGATTAGTAAATATTTTGATGCTTTGATATTTTGTCATCAGAAAATCTGTTGTAAAATTAGACGCACAAAAAGTGTACAAATGTTTTTTTCTTCTTAAAAATTAAAAATTATTAGAAAAGAAAACATTGTTTTTAACAACATAGAAACAGAAAACTTTAACACATCTATTTTTTTACAAGCCATAATAAAAATCGCTGAATATTCGTCGATGTAACGTTCTGCGTTAAAAACTTAGTTATTTTTTTGGTTGCTTAGCGTTGAGAATGTTTTGGAAAGAAAATTTTTTAAATTTTATCTTTGAGTTTTGCCATCTTTTTTTAGGAAAATCGAAAAAATGTTTCAAAAATTTTTGAATGGAAGACGAATGCTCAATCGACACATCCTCGCGATGCTGCTTTTTTTTATTTTTAACAAAATAATATCGCCAGATGCTCAACTTTCCAGTGAATATCTTTGGCAGAAATTTTTCCTTTTATGATTTAAAAAAAAATTTATTAAAAATGCCGTTTTTCAAGGCCCATTAACTCAAATAAAAAAATGTCTTCATATCATCAGTAAAGATTTTATTGGACATTCGCAAAAATATGTTTTTGCTAGCTTCTGCTAGCCAGCTGCAACAACCTGTATTCAAAATTCATACGGACTCAAATTATATTATTTATAAAATTATAATTAAATTATACAATTTATATAATTATAAATAAATTATATTTTTATTAGCATATAATCTTGTATCAATCATTCTACAGGCCTATGCACCTCATTAACCAGAAGCTGCTTCATTTAACAGGATTTTTCCCAAGTATCTGACTGTAGGTTGTACGGCAGAATAAAGATAAAGTGCCGTAAGCTCTATCTTGAATGCTGTCGTAAAGTCGCAGATGATGACGAATGAGACAGCTTCTGGTTTATGAATGATGATTTAATCTTGTGAATGATGACTTAATGTTGTAAATATTGTCGATATGTCATACACACATTTTGTCTTAATTGTGTAAACATAATCTCCTTATATATTGTCGTATTAATGGCCTAGAAACTGTTTTAACATCAAGGTATGTTTAAAATGATTAGGTTTTTATTGTGGTTTATAGTTTGCTTGAACTTCAAATTTATTTGTATAAATAAATTATAGATGACCATTATCACATTTGTTCCTAATTTTGTTACATCATTTTGATTGTTTTCAAAAATTGTCTTGAAGGATAGGAGAGTATTTTTTCAAATATGTCTCGAATGGTAACTTGTGTAAAAATTATGAAAAAAAAAAAATTCGAATCTTTGAAAATCAAATTTTTATTTCGCAGACCAGCTGGGAATTAGGAATTATTCCAGACAGCTTGCTTCAAAAATTTATTGGGAAAAATTGAAAATTATTTCAAATGTATGCTTGTGTATGTGTGTGTTTTGTGTGTATGGTGTGTGTGTGTGTGTGTGCGGGTGTGTGTGTGCGTGTGTGTAGTGTGAAATGTTCTCAAAGATTTACGATGCTTGTTAATTTTCATCACAAAGTACATCATCTTTTTACGTAAATATTCAGGTTTTAGTAGAAATGCGTGCGTGACGTTATCTGCTGGCTCAATTTTATTTTTCCATTGTTTTTGAAAAATTTTTATCAAATTTTATTGCAGAAAATTTAGTTAGAAGTCAATTTATAATTTGCTTTCACATTTTAAAAACCATTCAACATCCAATTCGGTGTTTGAAATAAATATAAATTTTATTTACTAACGTAAACTCATTATCAGCGCGTCTTTAAAAAAACTAATTAAACATTCTTTATTGAATTAATTTTGACGTGTAGTTTATAAAACAAATGAATTTGAACCAATCACAGTTACTTGAAAACCACACCCGCCCTGAAACTGCATGCAAAGCAAACGAACGTGTTAACTTGCTTGTATGGAGTTGTGTTGCAAGTGCACGCATATTTTTTTCAATTAGTTTTTTTAACGAATTTTACTACTTAATTTTTTTTCTAAAAAAAAAATTAAGTAATTCTTTTGGTCCCAATGTACGAGTAAGGCTTTTTGCAAAGTGTAATATAATTCAGTTAGTTTGAAACTGCTGAAAACTTAATTGGAATTTGCAGCAGAGTTTGAAAAAATGGGTTTGAACCGAATGGAAGGTGCAATTATTTACGTGTTTGGTGTATCCTTTGGATTGCATGCACGTATATGTTAATCGATGTTTCTCTAGTAGTCGTGTGTTGGTGTGTGTGGTTGTTTTTTTTTTATTGACAGCATATGCAAATACAAACTGATTTAGAAAAAAACAGCCAGTGTGATTTATGTGGATTTGAATGTCTTAGTGCTGAGATGAAAGTTGTTGATGATGTTTCACATTTGCAACAAAACATTCCGTAATGACGTGGTAGGTCGGTTGATGTGAAAATATTTGTAAATGTTAGTATGCATGTTTGTGTGTCTGTGTGTGTCTGTGTATGTATGTGTGTAAAAAATGTATCGATATGTGTATGTGTTGTGTGTGTGTGTGTGTGTGAGTGTGTTTGTGTGTGTGTGTGTGTGTGTGTGTGTGTGTGTGTGTGTGTGTGTGTGTGTGTGTGGTCTTTTCCTTGCGTGGCGTGTGTTGATTAATGAGCATCAAACGTGTCTAACTCGATGGCAGGTAGACACGCTTCGTATAAATGATCCTTTCCAACATGTTGAACACAGAAACAATTATTAACTTCGTCGTACCAGCAAGTTTGTTTAAAATGTGTTTGGAGGATACAATAAAAATACCCACTGAAAATTGTTTTTTATTTTGTGTGTTGGTGGAGTTTCTGGGAACACACGTTAAATAACTTGTATGTTTATTTACTTTTTTAAATTATTTATTTGATTATTTATTATTGAAAAATATACAATCAAACATCAACATTAATTCATTTTATAAAATTTTTCATAAATTTTCGAAAGATGAAATATTGAGAAATTCGGCCAAAAAATCTTTTAGAGTTTACGATAAAATCATCTTAACAATATCCGACTGAAGTTGGACTAAATGAATAAATGTATAAGAATGTGGAAGAATAACATTAACCAACAACCACATCACATCAACCACACTGAAGCAACCACATCCCATCACTACAATGCAGCAACACCGCCTTCATGATGGTTCTGGCATTTATTTTCTCGCGATAAGGAGGATAAGACATTTCCCTGAAGATGCCACATAGTTTATTGACTTTATTATAATGGTCGGTGTTAGTTGGCCGATTGCTCGGTTGACGGCCAGATTGATTGTTTCAGTTGTAGGTTGGTTGGTTGGTTGGTTGGTTGGATGGTTGGTTGGTTGGTTGGTTGGTTGGTTGGATGGTTGGTTGGTTGGTTGGTTGGTTGGTTGGTTGGTTGGTTGGTTGGTTGGTTGGTTGGTTGGTTGGTTGGTTGGTTGGTTGGTTGGTTGGTTGGTTGGTTGGTTGGTTGGTTGGTTGGTTGGTTGGTTGGTTGGTTGGTTGGTTGGTTGGTTGGTTGGTTGGTTGGTTGGTTGGTTGGTTGGTTGGTTGGTTGGCTAGCTAGCTGGCTGGCTGGCTGGTTAATTGGCTAATAGTAGAATCTGCAATCCAAAGAAAAACTATTTAATTATTTTAATGTTTACCATTATAAATTGCTGATTATTTAAATTTCATTTGAATTAATCATGCATTTGACTGTCAAAATAATAAAAAATTGTTAAACACTGCAACTTGTGAAGAACTATTTAATCTGCATATTATTATCTGTTTTAAATGAGTGAATTAGTGAGTTTACGAATGGATGAACATGTTAATGAATGAGTGAGTAAATAAATGAATGAACGAGTGAATGGGTGAATGAATGAGTCAGTGAATGAATGATTGAAGGAGTGGTTACCAGCTAGAAAACGTGCAACTTGTGCTTCAATAGCGGGAGCCATTAAAGGAGAAATATACAACAACGTAGGGAGAGGTTTCTATGCTATATTGCTGCTTAATAAGAGGCTGTGCTACGTTTTATTGTTAGTATAATTTTCTTAAGATGTACCCTAAACTTTGCTATGTTTTGGCGGTGAAATTACTAATGTACATATTCACGCATGAACACACGTACAATCAAACACTGCAGACACGCATCCAACACGTAAACGCAACACCCACACGCACACAGATGTATAGGTTATTATTACAGAATTAATTTTCCAAGAAACAGAAGTCTTGGTCTCATAGCCATCAAACTGATGGTTTGTTATTCTTCTTTGTTATTCTACATTTTGAAAACTTAAATAGCGTACAGTAGAATCGGAAAAAAAATAACTTGATCTACAGAAAAGTATTTGTGTGAATGATGTTTAAGTTGTAATATTTGGTTTAACATAAAAAAAATATGTCTCCGGCATGTAAAAAATATAAAAATAAATAAAATGCAGTTAATAAATTGATTAATTAATTATTAATTAAGACGTTTCATGTATTTCAAATTGTTTCAAGGTTTAACAAAGTTAACAAACAATTCACAACGGTTTCATAAAATTGTTAATTCAAATTTGAAACATTTGTTTGCGAAGTATAAATTCAACATCATAAAACAAAGTTTAGAGAAAAAAAAGAATATTTTCAAAAAAATGCATTTTTTATAGCATCCTGGTTGTTGCAACCATTCATCACCGATTCCATCCATGCGATTATTTGTTCTTAATCCGTTCAGTGGTTAATTGTAATTGGTTACAAAGGCTGATTATTGTTTACATGTTCAAAGTTGCCGTTGTATCCTAATTAATTGCCAAATCCAATGTAATTTCATGTGAACTGTCTAAATTGATCATCCTGTCCAAATCTTTCGCCGAATGAACGCTGATGACTCGTGAGGCTACAATGGATGGTTTGGTGGACCAGCGATATTGAGATTCTCGCATCAAAGAACTCTGCAAACTGCGACTAATTCTCCTCTGCCTTTTTCTCTTTGACTTACGCTCAGGTTGGTGCTTGCCTGCTGTTTCATATTCATAGTGGTCAAACGTCATGACCGTTTTGTTGTAAAAGAGTTCATTCGATGCAGAATTTGAGATTTTGTTAAACAGCACAATTTTGTCACTTTTAAGGTTGTAGTGACCCATTTCACATACGGAATCATTTTGCGTTGTTTCGTCTGCTTCTGTTTGTATCTGCTCCGAAAAGACTTGGAATGATGGCAATTCCTCAATTTTTTTCCAAGAATTAGATTGCTTGGGATTCGGCAGCACCCTGTGAGTAAAGTCGTAGGTGTATTTACGATTAATCACTTCTTTCACATTTTCTTTGTATTCGTCCAGAACCGAACTCCTTCTTTTAGAAAATATTTCCAATTTTCGAAATTTTTCTGATTTTTCTCCAATATATGAATGTCTTCCCTCCATATTTTTTGATTTTTTCACGCTGATGTCGTAGGAATACTTGCGTTTCAGCAGACCGTACCGCAGCTCCTCATCTATCGGACCACTCGAGAGAAACTTGCTCTGCATTTTTCTCTTCTTTGGTGTAACACTTTCTTGCGCAGGCGCTGCATCAATTTTTCTGCATGACTTCAAGTGAACATCACTGCAACTTGGTAGCAATCCCTTCGCTATGTTGTAAGAATTTCTGCGTATCATAATGTTTAAAACATTTTCTTTGCATTCCTCCAGGCTTGATTTCAATTTGAATTTCAATTCAGACATTGTAAGTTCGGGATAATTCGATTTGGCAACTTTTAGTAACAATTTTTGGTAAACGAGCTGATAATTTCTAATGTTATCTCAGGCATGAAACTTGATTCTGTATATATATATATATATATATATATATATATATATATATATATATATATATATATATATGTTTCTTGAAATGAATACCAAACACGATTCTTTGTTAAAAATGAATACTAAATATTTGCTTTACACTAAATTGTATTACTTTATAATGACGAGTTGTAAAATCAGACACTAAAAAGATTTGGTATTTAAAACAACTTTGTGATTTTATTAGTGATTACGTACATTACTTTGTTGGCTGGTACAATCAGGTAGTGAAGTAGATGACTGGTTTCTAACATACTTCTCAATTAATTTCATAAATATTAATAAAATGAACAGATTATTACATTTAATTTATAAAAAAAACATATTTCAATGGTACATCAGACAAAAATTTTCAACCAAGTTTCAAAATTAATAACTGAAATTTTTATATCAATGAGATTTAGTCTTCAAAAAGTTAATTCACTCAATATCTTCCTTCCAAATTTCAGAAGTTTAATGAACAAGCAATAAAACAATTTGACCTCTTTTAAGCCAATAAAAATGCATCTATTAAGACATGTCTTTGTTTTGTTAGTTTTTTGATTATCACTTTGTTAGCCTTATTAGTTCAATAGATGCCTGCTCTTAATTTGATATTTTACCGTTTATAAAAGATTTTACAATTAGTCAATTTTTATTTTTAATAAATAATTTTATTAGTATTCACTGTTTGCTTGTCGGCACGATTAAATTAGCATAGTAGATAATTAAGAAATTAAATTAAAATGATGACTTTGCAGGAGAAAAGGTACATCTCGTGATTCATTCAATTAAATCAGTTAAATTTAACCAATTAAGAAAGAGATGATCACGAAGCTAAAACATCAACGGCATGTCTTAAAAATGACAATTATATTAAAGCTGTTTTAAAAGTTTTAAAAACGCCAATTAATTTTATTCTTTGTTCTTTGAACTCGTGAAACTTGGCATAAAGATGTTGACTGAATAAATCTCTGAATAAATCTCGTGTTATTAATTCGATATAAATTAATATAATTTATAGGACTCTTCTAATTAGCTATCAGTTTTTGGAAATTTAAAAAAAATTATTCATTTATTTCATCTAAAGTAGTACATTCAATTCCTTCATCAACAACTTCAGCAAAATATGAGAGAAACAGCAAATAACAGAACATTGAAACTAGTTTGATAAAATTCATCTGTAAGATTCCGACTGATTTGGTTTTTTGGGGGGAATTTTTAAGAGTTAACTTTTTTTCTGCTTTGTTGATGCTCTGTTTCTACTCCTGGTGCTGAGCGCTGCGATAGAGTCGCAGGAATTGTACGCTCGTTAAATTTTGTTTATTGCGGATTTTAATGGATAATGTGTTGTTTAATGTCTTCAGCGTATGCTGGTCCCTTCGTCGCTTGTAATGTAACTTGTCATCGTTTACATGAGATATTGTTATTGTCGCTACGTGATGTTATTGTTGTTGTCAGTTGATGTTGTTGTTGTTGTGACGAGATGTTGTTGCTGTCACGAGATGTTATTGTTGTTACGTTATGTTGTTGCCACGTTAAGTTATTGCCAACTAATCGTAATGTGACGTTGTGCTGTTGTCAGGTTACTTTTGTGAGGATATGTTGTTGTCATTTGGTGTTATCAAATGGTGTTGTCGTCAATAGGTGTCGCTTTCACATGATGTTGCATTGTTATTATTTTTGTTATCGTCGTCGGAATATGAGTAACTTTGATGCGATCTTTTTGTTGTGGTCTGGTTTTTTATTACTTTTATTATGCACGTCCATCGCTTCTTTTATTTATGCCGTTATTTTCATATTCTCATGTTTAGCTAATTTTTCTTTTTGATAAAATAAATTATGTTTGATGTAATATTGTCAAACAACGACAAGCACGCTGAAATGCAGTAACGGATTGAAACGTGTAGAATGTTATATTTGATTAAGTTGAAAAGACGTACATGAAAAATATTTTCACTAGGTACTAAAAGTATGCTTCATTAATGCAAAAATACAACTTTTCGTTTCACACAACTGATCAGTAAGAACTGAAATAGACTCTGTAGGAAGTATTTACTTGAAAGCAACACTGGGAAGAAACAATGGCGGTTGAGTTTGTTGTGTAGCAATAAATTTTGAATGCATTTTATTTGTAACATGGGTGCTTTCTCAGTTCTCGTGTCTTTATTTTCATTTGATTTCTAAAACCGCAAAAAGCCCATAGGCACGTCATTTCAAATCCAATTTTCAAAGGCTGAAAATTAAGAACAGCAAATATAAACAAGGCACCTTTTATGATCACATTAAAGAATATTCATTTACATTGAAATAAGCAGTGAAAAACAAAACGAGCACATGCACACAAAACAAAACAAAAACAATACTTACCTACCTTCAACTCCCGCTTTGATAGCTAACTACATTTCATCGACATATACGCATATGATTTCTTTAGATTTCTTTTCCAGATAAATGCACATTTGTCCAAATGTGCATGCACACAGACACTTGTATACTACATCATACACACACACATACACACACACATACACACACACACACCACACAAACTTACATGCACGTAACATACACACAAATACCTAAAGAATAAGAGTCTAAATTTTTTTTCAGTTCAATAAAACATTATTTAAACTATTATCCATTAAATAGTTGTTATGCCAGTTCCTAATAAGCAAGCTTTTACAAATTTGAAAATGAAGTATTTCATCATGTACAGTTCAACCGATTCTATGTTTAATTTTTTTAATTCAAATTGTATTTTATTATAATATAATTTGAAGCATACATACTCTCGTCCACTTTCCGTGTAGGATTCCTGGTGAGGCGGTTGAAGTATGGTATGGTATGGAGAATTTATATAGCGCCCCTCTATGTAAAACTCAGAGGCGCTGTTCGAGAAGCTGCCGGTGGTGTGCATTTGAGTATTGTTTGCGGTCCGCCAACACTGGCAATTGAAAATAACACACCGCTGTTTAGCCGTTAATGAGTAACGACAAATCACTCTGCCCTACAACGAGGAGCTAATTTATTGTTGGGCTATTATGACAAATTACGTTTGTCAGTGTTGTTTTGAATCTGTTAATGTAAACTTTCCAATGTGAAATGTCTGTGATTGTGATTTAATGTGATGCTGTATCAGAATACTGTTGTTGCGAGCGATTGTTGATGTTGTAATGATGGGTTGTTTGTGGTAGACTATGGGTTGATGTTTTGATATGTCCGTATTTGATTTTGACTGATTTTATTGACTTGAGAATAGAGTTAAACGACCTCAAATTATCAACAAAAATATATTTTTTTTTATTCGTAGAGTTGTATTGTTAACTGATTTTATATTTGTAGTGTTGTTGAATTTTGTAGACGCATGTATGTATTTCATTTGTGGGGTTGCGTGTTTCTATCATATAACGCCTATATTATTCTGCTAAACCGTTAGGACAGCGAAGGTTTTTATGGCTGTTCTGTAACAGTTGCTGCTATGCATTAGGACGAAGTAAGTTATCTTTAGTATGATTAAATTTGAATGTCTTTCTTATATTCATTAGGTTCGCCGGTTTGTTTTCTATTTTCTTCTTGATATTGTTGATGTTGAATGTTGCTGTTTTAATTTTTGTAAATGTGCCTGTAAAAATACCATATTCAGCATATATTCTTTGAAAATTTCAGTATTTTGGTTCGTTCACAACTTTTTTGGCTCCTGAATTTTAGAGGAGCATCTTATAAATAAATAAATTGATTGATTATAAAATGCTTCAAATTTTTGGTAACTCTCATCCTAGTTTTTTTCATTTTTATTTTGAAAAGAAGAAATATATTAAGAAACAAATTTTTTTAATATTGTAAAAGAAGAAATTACTCTTGGCTGTTTGAAAATACACATTTACAACTTTAAAAAAATTTGTATATAAGAACTATCTCATAAGTAGATGTATGTATTCATATCTATTTATGTTGGTAATAGACCATAATTTTTACAATATTCTATGAATTCGACCGAATGTTTGGCGTTAACATGTTTGTAGTTCGTTTATTCAATTGGAAAACTATCTCAACTTTAGTGAGAAAAATTGAAAAAACGAACTACAAACATATTAACGCCAAACCTTTGGTAGAATTTATAGAATATTATAAATAAAAAATATCTATTTATATATACATACATATACAACGTATGACATAAAATTCGAATGCATTAGTCAAATTACAACAATCATATTTTAAGTTCAAAAATTTGAGAGTTTGTATAAAAAAACTGATGAGTTTTTTGTCTGGAAATTTACAAAATTTCTTGAACAATCTGAAGACAGACTGTTATGGTAATCAACCTCATCAAACAAGCAAATTAAGTTAAAATCTGGTGGTTGAATTTCAAATGTGTTCACTGATTAGTGAGATGATTTAAAAGTATCTTAAAAAATTTTTATTATTTACTACTGGATTTTTATAAGATCGATGTCGTTTAATTCATTTTAAATCAATTTCATCTCTTCAATCATTCGTTTATTTTTCTAGGATTATTCTATTATGGAAGTGGAGTAAGCAAAAATTGATATGTAGGTGGCTATTAAAACATGTCAGACGTGGCATTATTGAATAAGGAAACGCAATCCGGGCTATAGGTTCATTCATTCATCTATTCATTCATTCATCCATCCATTCATTCATTCATTCATTCATTCATTCATTCATTCATTCATTCATTCATTCATTCATCCATCCATCCATTCATTCATTCATTCATTCATTCATTCATTCATTCATTCATTCATTCATTCATTCATTCATTCATTCATTCATTCATTCATTCATTCATTCATTCATTCATTCATTCATTCATTCATTCATTCATTCATTCATTCATTCATTCATTCATTCATTCATTCATTCATTCATTCATTCATTCATTCATTCATTTGTTCTTTCACTTAGCTACTCATCCACTTAACTACTCACATACACATTCACTCATTCTTTTACAAATTTTTTCTTTTTAAACAATTTAGTAGCAGTAGCAAAATTTGCAGATCCTCACAAGAGTGTCTTAATCATTCATCCAAATATAATTCATCAATCATTTATTTATTCATTAATGTAACTGGAGAAACATGGTACAATTATTAATTATTTATTAATAATAATAAGATAATAATAATAATATAATAATAATAACGTCATTTATGTAGCGCTAATTCAAACGACAGAGGCGCCCCGAAAGAATGAAAAGTGTGATGGATGGAACAAACAACAAAACGAATTTACAAATTAAAATTATAGTTGTTTAATTAAAAGCAGAGTTAAGATAATGAGTATTCAAGGTTCATTGAG
>NW_008704201.1:0-1665 GCF_000326865.2 Helobdella robusta | reverse complement strand
CAATTGCCGTTTTTACTACTACTACTACTACTACTACTACTACTACTACTACTACTACTACTACTACTACTACTGCTACTGTTATTACTATTACTACTACTACTATTACTGCTACTACCGCTACTAATAATAATAATAAAAAACAACAACAATAAAGATGAAATTTTTTCTACCGAAACTTGAGTGACGTCAATATGATTTCTACGAGCTTCTCTGAACGGACAATAGTTCGTCAGATCATGTGATGATGACGACGACAATGATGATGATGATGACGATGATGATGATGATGATGATGATAACGATGATGATGATGATAATGAAGAAGATGATGACTATGATGACGACGATCATGATAGTTATAAATATCACGTTACTAAATCTTTTTTTTTAATATTTTTTATTACAAATAACATTTTCCATCATTTTTCTTTAATAGAAAATGATGATATCGTGATGATGATGATAGCAGTGGGGTATCTAGAAGGGGGTGGGATTCGGGAATACCATAACCCCCCGCTGTGAACAGTGTTGCTAATAAAAGTCAGGAATAAATATTTATCATTTGTAGTTTTAGACACGAATAGTTTTCATTATAAACTATGATCTATAGTTCAATTTTAGTAGTATGGTGCTGATGTAGTGAATAAGGCCGGTAGGTTTTTACTAGATTTATCAATTGTACCCAATAACCTAAATTGTGAATGGAAGTGCCAAAGTTTTTGATATTTAGTATATCGGATCGACCCATCAGTCATCTCATTATGTGTTAATGTATCATTATGAAAGAGAAAGATGAATAAAAAGATAGAGAGAGAGAGAAAGAAAGAGAGAGAAAAAGAAAGAAAGAAAGAGAGAGAGAGAGAGAGAGAGAGATAGAGGGAGAAAGTCGCAAAAAAAATGAAAAACTTGAACACATACTAGAGCTCAAACTTTGACGAGAATAATGCTGATGATTATGAAGATAAGAAAAGACATAAAAAGCAAAAAAATTCTCATATGATATTATATGTATTGATTGACACCAATTAACATTGCCCTGCTGACATATGGATTGAGTTTTTGCGTCTTATTTCTGTTTTTGGTGTGGAACACTTTGTATATTTGTTTGTATTTTTTTCTCGATAGTATCACATATGTATTTTTTTGCAATTGTATCATGTTTGTATTTTTTTAAATAGTATCATTTTTGTATTTTTCTAACAAGTATCACGTTTGTATTTTCCTAACAAGTATCACGTTTGTATTTTTCTCAATAGTATCACGTTTGTATTTTTCTCAATAGTATCACGTTTGTATTTTTCTCAATAGTATCACGTTTGTATTTTTCTCAATAGTATCACGTTTGTATTTTTTTTCAAATGTATCACGTTCGTATATTTTGAGTATTCTTGTTCTACTAGTAGGATATCTTCAGTGTTGTTGTGTCAATGATAGCTTCGAACTAATAATGCCTCAGTTACACTGCTTCTCTAAAACTGAACCAACAACAACAACAGCGACAACAACAACGACATTAATAAAAATAACATTAATTATAATAATAATAACAATAATAATAATAATAAGAATAAAAAAAAGAATAATAATGATAAGATTGTACCCATAGTAAGCAATAAGCGCATTTTTGTTTCTCATTCTCGAAGTTCATTTTTGTAATCCCCT
>NW_008704200.1:0-1666 GCF_000326865.2 Helobdella robusta | reverse complement strand
ATGGGTAAATGAATAAAGGAAAGAATGTTTGCACTCACTCATATGCCATGCACAACTTTAGAAACATCAAAAGATAAAATGTTTTTGAAAAAATAATTTCAAATATCAAGAACAGGCTTGAACATAAAATTTGTTATTCATACCTTATGTGCTCAAAAATACTGCTCTACTTATTAACTGAATTTTGATTACCTAAATAAAATAAAGCAAATATTTAATTTAATATTCTAAAATTATCATTCACAAAACAATTATCAAAAAACTGTTCTGATATAAAAAAAAACTGATCCATTTGTTAAAAAGCAACAAGAAAGCCACAAAAAGAAGAAAAAATTATAAAACCAAATAACAAAAACATCAGTCACTCAAGCCTTTCAAAGTTGTACAAAAAACAAACACCATCCTTTTCATACAGACAACATACAAGATATACAAAACAAGAATACAAAATACAATACAAAGAATACAAAAAGAATATAAATACAAGATATACAATACAAGGTATACAACACAAGAATACACAAAAAGAAATTAAATACAAGATATACAATAGAAGATATACAAAACAAGAATACAAAATACAATACAAAGAATACAAAAAGAATATAAATACAAGATATACAATACAAGGTATACAACACAAGAATACACAAAAAGAAATTAAATACAAGATATACAATACAAGATATACAAAACAAGAATACAAAATACAATACAAAGAATACAAAAAGAATATAAATACAAGGTATACAATACAAAAATACAATACAAAATATACAATACAAGAATACAAAATATAATACAAAAAATACAAAAAAGAATATACAAAGAATCTGTGATAAACCAGGCAACTGAGACGATCTTAGCTTAAAAATTTTCGACAGATGACAGAAGAAACGTACAATTACCGTTATTTTGTTCTTCCAAATAACATTTAATGAAATTATTTAATTATTTGTAAATAAAAAAATGGTTTGTTATGTGTTTGTTTGTGTGTGCGTGCCTGTGCATAAGTGTGTGTTTTTATTACATAAAATACGTATATGAAATAAATATAAATGTTTGTGTGTGTATGTGTGTGTGTGTGTGTGTATGCATGTGTGTGTTTGTGTATGTGTATGTGTATATATGCATGTGTATGCGTGTGTATAAGTTTGTTTGTTTGTATGTTTGTATATACCAGTTTGGTATTATTCATACCCCAAATATGATACCGTTGTTAAAACACGGTTTTAAATAAAGTTGGTCACTATGTTTTGTTGGAATCTATTATTATTATTGTTGTTGTTGATTTTGTAGATGATGATGATGTTGTTGTTGTTGATGTTGATGGTGATGATGATGTTGTTGTTGTTGATGTTGTTGTTGATGATGATGATGATGATGATGCTGTTTTTGTTGATGATGATGATGTTGTTGTTGTTGATGATGATGATGTTGTTGTTAAATAAAGTTGGCCACTATGTTTTGTTGGAATCTATTATTATTATTGTTGTTGTTGATTTTGTAAATGATGATGATGTTGTTGTTGTTGTTGTTGTTGATGTTAATGTTGATGATGATGTTGTTGTTGTTGATGTTGTTGTTGATGATGATGATGTTGTGTTTTTGTTGATGATGATGATGATGATGTTGTTGTTGAAGATGATGATGTGTTATGATGTGT
>NW_008704199.1:0-1666 GCF_000326865.2 Helobdella robusta | reverse complement strand
TTTATTATTTTCAACCAATCGACAAATTTTATTAACTCGTTGTTCATATTAGAGAAAAGCTGATATGGATTATCTCCAGATAAGTATCATCTGTATCATCCAGATCTGTATCATCTGCATATAGCACGGTATTACAAGTATTTGATACCGATAAAATATCGTTGACAAATAATATGAATAATAGTGGTCCTAAAATGGATCCTTGAGGAACTCCAGTCAGAATAGTTCCAGTAGCAGATGTAACATCATCAACAGAAGTGTACTGAACTCTGCATTTGAGATATGAATCAAACCAATCAAAGCTTGTACCTCGAATGCCATACATTTTCAATTTTGACAACAGTAGTGAATGGTCTATGACATCAAATGCTTTCTTCAGATCAATGAAGACACCGATGCTAAAATTTTTCAGTTCATAGTTTTTGAGAAGTGATTGGTGAAGTTCAGCAATTGCACATTCAGTCGACGATTTGGGAATAAAGCCATATTGTTGTTTATTGATTATATTAAATTGTAAAATAAATTTCCACAGTCTATTGAACATTAGCTTTAAGTATCGATATTGGGCGATAATTTTCATAAAGTTTAGGATCGCCATTCTTGAAAACAGGTAGAACCTTTGCAATTTTCATGCGGCTAGGAAATTTACGTGTGTATGAATGCATGCATGTATGTATGTATGTATGTATGTATGTATGTATGTATGTATGTATGTATGTATGTATGTATGTATGTATGTATGTATGTATGTATGTGCGAGCCCTTGGTTAAAAACAATAGCCATAAAAACTATCATTTCGCCCCTGCTCAACTGATAATATTAGTGTACAGGGTCTCGCCCAGAAGGGCACTTAGTAATGTTCTCTAAAATACAAAATGAATTAAACTTTTGCAACAACAACGATATATTTTGCTTTATATAAATTTTATCATTGGGATCACCAGATTTTTCAACTATTTTAGTACCTATGCTATCAAAAAATAATTGTGTCTGTTTATCAACTGGGCCAAATGTCTCCACGCAGATCGCAACAAAAACTCTCGTTTTGTCGTTTAGATCTTTATACTTAGTATTCTTGAAATCAGTAGCCTTCACCGCAACGGAACCTTGCTTCATAGCCGTGTAATTTATGTACCTTTCGGCTAACGTGTGAGGAAACGTCACATCCCATGATAAACAACAACCTTGGGACCACGGTACCAGGGTGTAACCATCTGGCCTGAAGTTGCTTTCAGATAGTAGGCCTGCTGGTTCCTTAACGGTAGGTATATCTGCTTTTTGGAATAATCTGCATATATAATCATTCATGGCAGAGTGTCTTGCTTGTCTTCCTGAACCAAGCCTACACGATAAACCATGGTGACCCAACTGAGAAACATCCGCCCCACAAAAGCATCTGTAACCTGACACCACCGGCAACCCAAGTCTCAAGCATAAACTCACTCTAATAGAATCATTGTCAAGCCTTGCACCACAAGCTGTAATGGGAATGGCCCTTAGCCAAGCAGACCCCAATTCACTTCTGACGGCCATCAACCTGGCCTTATCTGAGGAGAGTCATTTAATTCATCCAGTTTCGATTTTGAAACATTCAAAGATGGTATGGTATGGTATGTATGTATGTATGTATGTATGTATGTATGTATGTATGTATGTATGTATGTC
>NW_008704198.1:0-6999 GCF_000326865.2 Helobdella robusta | reverse complement strand
TTCAAACGCCGAGTAGATTGGTTCGTCTAGAGGTTCCTTCTTACTGATTGCTTTCAATTTTGAAAGAGGTAAGTTGGAGGTTGAACTTTGAACTCTCTTCTATCCGAGTCAGTTTCTGTCCATCTTCACAGGTGCTTCTCAATTTTATTAATTTTTAAATAAACGTTTTAAATTGTCATTTCGAATGAGAGAATTAAATTTAATTAAGTTAATTAAGTTAATTAAGAATTAATTAAGTTTTTACAAACGTGCAAGTGAAAGTTTTTAATCAATTGAATGTCACAAAAGTTGTTTCTAAATGCAAATAACTCACGCCAGGTAGGAGATATCATCTCTGGAGGTTTGAGAACTAATTTGCAACGATGTCGTCGTCAAGTGTGGTCGAAACACGTCGCTTCACAAGCAGCAGCAGCGGAGGTGGTGGCGACAGATTCGCTGGTGGTGGAAGTGAGAGGGAACGGTTCGGCATGACGGACAGAGACAGAGAACGCGAGCTAGATCAACTTCTCAGGGACCGCGAACGAGAAATCGAGCGAGAGAGAGATAGAGGTGGTTCGACTGCAGACTCCAGGTACGAATCTCGCTACAGCCGCAGTGAAGAAAGATCTGAGGGGAGAGAATACAATCGCGGTGGAAGCTCGGAAGGCAGAGGAGGGGCTGGGGGCGGCAGTGGTAGCGTCGGTCGCTTTGAAAAGGAAATCGAGAAAACTGTGTACCGTCCATTGATGACCTCTCGAAACATTGTCATCCAGAGGTCATCTTACGGGGCTTATCCTTCTTCCCTCTCAAGTTACGGTGGGGGAGGTAGCGGCGGTCAACGAGTTAGCCGAACAATCGAAAGACGTTACGGAGCATCTGGTCTCGGTGGACCTGGACTTCCGGCAGGTTCATATGCTCACGTGACCAACTCTGAAATGAATTCCATGAGAGTAACGAGGGAGAAAGAAAAAAGAGACATGCAGGATTTGAACGAAAGATTCGCCAGCTACATCGAGAAGGTTCGCTTCTTAGAAGCACAAAATAAAAAGCTGGCCGACGAACTTGAGAAGTTGAAAGCGAATTGGGGCAAGGAAACAAGCGCAGTGAAGACCATGTACCAAACTGAACTGACCGAAGCAAGGAGGCTGCTTGACGACCACGAGAGAGACAGAGCCAAACTCGAAGTCAGAAATGCTGCTCTGGAAGACCAAGTAGCCGAACTGAGAGCCAGGTTCGATTGTTTTCAATTACTTTAAACTCTCTACAGGAATCTCAAACAATATTCTTGTTGAAATATTATTCCAGCAATCTTTTATCAAATTGTTATTTTATTAACTGTCTTATATAATTGCTTAGAACATGATTTACTGCCATTATTATAAACAAAAACTGAAACTGCCAACAAAGATTGGACGAAGCGAACCGACTTGGCCTAGCAGATCGCGAGAAAGTAGAGAAGCAGAATCAGCAGCTGTCTGATTACGAGGCCGAAATAAACCTGCTGCGTAGGAGAGTGGAAGGTTTCGAGAATGATAAAGAGAGGGACAGGAGACAGATCAACCACCTCACTGACTCTCTCAACAGAGCTCGAATTGTTAGTGGAATGATGCGATAGTTGGTTGAGGTGCATGAGTTTGATAGCTAAGAGCTCCCTGCAATGTGTGCGTGTGCGTGTGTGAGTGTGTGTGATGCAGATGATTCACTTATATATTTACCCAGGCTGAATGCAGATGTTGATATTAATGAGAAACTCATGATGAAGAGTCTTTAAACAGAATGATGATGATAATGAGTGATCAATCAATCAATCAATCAATCAATCATCAATCAATCATCAATCAATCATCAATCAATCATCAATCAATCATCAATCAATCAATCATCGTTTACCGTCCAGAGACTCGGTTTTCTGATGAGTGATGATAAAAAAATGATAAATGATGATGAGTGATGATAAAAAAAAGTAAAACCATCACTCAAAATGACTTTGGCAGGATCTCGATAACGAGACGATACAACATATCGACGCAGAGAGTAGGAGGCAGACCCTGGAAGACGAGATTGAATTCATGAGGGCCGTCCACGAGCAGGTAGGCTGAGAAAGTATTTTATTGAAATAAATTATTTACCAATTATTTCATATGAAATGTTCTAATAATTATGATAACAATTCTTTCTTCAATATTTAATTCAATAAATAGTTAAGAATTTGATTCCAGAACAAATAAATTGAAAAAAAATTTTTTTTTTGGATAAACTAAGAGAGAGAACGAGGCCTGCTTCGGCAAGCACTTGGAATTGCTGTTGTGATTAAAAAATATAATCTTACAATTCTAAATAATTGAATTAATAATTTTTTTGTATGATCTTTACAACACCGACAAAGGCAAACACCCGCAACTACCAAAACCTCTATAGGAAATGAAAGAGTTAGCTGCCCTGGTCTATAGGGACACAACGACTGAGAATCGAGAATTCTGGAAAAACGAGATGGGTCAAGCTCTGAGAGAGATCCAACAAGTGTACGATGATAAGTTGGATAACATGCGAGGAGAACTGGAATCTTTCTATAATCTAAAGGTGTGTTGTGTGCTATATATCGATCGATCGATCGATTGGTTGGTTGGTTGATTGATTGATTGACTGACTGACTGACTGACTGACTGACTGACTGACTGACTGACTGACTGACTGACTGACTGACTGACTGACTGACTGACTGACTGACTGACTGACTGACTGACTGACTGACTGACTGACTGACTGACTGACTGACTGACTGATTGATCGATCGATCGATTGATTGACTGACTGATTGATTGATTGATTGACTAATTGACTAGCAAATTTGTTAGCCGGTTGGTTGTTTCGTTGGTTTAAGATGATAAGATTGTTGATAGGAGAAGAGAATCTGATGTTATATAAAGGTAATTGTATAAATTTTATTTATTTTTTTTTAGTTAGATAATTTTTATTTAGACTGTATAAATTGCGCTAAATAAATGTTCTAGTTTGTCAACTAATGAATTATTATTACTTAATTTGCACAACATAGATCCAGGAGTACAGGAGCGAAACGTCAAAAAAGCCATCAGCAGACGTCGAACGTAGTAGGGAGGTGACGACGAGAATGAAAACGCAGATGACAGAACTCTATGATAAAATATCCGATCTAGACGGAAAGGTGTTTGTTTGTATGTGTTTGTTTGTATGTGTTTGTTTGTATGTATGTTGCAGATTTTTTGTATGTTTGTATGTATGATGCAGATTTGTGTGCATGTTTCTCTGTATGTTTGTTTTTTGTATGCCTGTTTGTTTCAGCTGAGAAAAAGAGAGAATAATAATGAAATAAACTTCTTTACAAAACAGAACCAAAGCTTGCTGAGAGAGTTGGACCAGATGAGGAGGACAAGGGACGAGAGGGAGAGGGAGTGGGAGACGGAGAACAACGATCTGAAAGTTGAGGTTACTGCTGCTACTACTACTACTGCTGCTACTACTGATGCTGCTACTACTACTACTACTGTTACCACTACTAATATCAATTATAATTCTTATTATTAATTAATATCTATTATAATTATTTCCTGGCAAAGGTTGCAAAGTTGAGAGCGGAGTTGGAATCAATCCTACAGGAGTTGCAGAGCATCATGCACGCCAAGCTGGGTCTCGAGTTGGAGATCGCCGCATATAGGAAGCTTCTAGAATCTGAAGAAAATAGGTTTTGTATGGTTTTTTGTTTGTATTGTATGTATGTATGTATGTTTGTTTGTATTTGGTTTGTTTTGTGTGTGTCCTTGTGTTTATTTTTAACTTCTTTCTCATAAGATGAACATTCCACCATAGTCATCGTCACAACGACCACAAACTGACCACCATCATCGTCACCATCATCTTCATTATCACCACCACCACCACGCCATCATTATCACCATCGTCACCATCATCATCATCACCACAGACTGACGACCATCCGAACGACAGACAAGACGGTCATCGAGACCGGCGGACGCGGGGGTGTCAGCTTCAAGGACAGAGAGACTGATAGGGAGAGAGATCTAAGCAGGGAGAGAGAGCGAGAGAGAGAACGAGATAGAGAAAGAGAGAGAGATAGAGATAGAGAACGAGAAAGAGAGAGAGATAGAGAAAGAGATAGAGAAAGAGAGAGAGATAGAGATCGTGATTACCCTAGAAGCGGTAGCGGCGGACGTAGTGGTTACGAGCGCGGCGGGAGCGGAAGTAGAGAAAGAGACGGAAGCGGAAGTAGAGAGAGAGATTATTCCGGCGGTAGAAGTTCAAGTGTGAGAGAGGGAGGTGGGGGTGGGCCAAGGGGGGGTGCAGGGAGATCCATTTCGGTCATTGAACCCCCAATCTCGTCGAGGACTGATAGAAGATCTTACGCTACCCCGGGTAGGAAATCATTGAAACTTTTTTTTTCATTTATCGAAAAGTCACTGAAAAATGTTTTTTGATTTGAAAAATTAAAAATTTTGATTAAACCATTTTAAATTAAATTAAATCAAAACCAATTAAATTTGGTTAGGTTAAATTAAATTTTTAATTAAACTTAATTAATTCTTAATTTGAATTAAACCGAATTTTAAATTAAAAACTAATAAAAATTATTTTGAATTTGAGAAAAAAAATTGTATAAAAGTTTGAAAAACCTTTTTTGTAGGCGAGCAGATAGAAGAGGAAACAGAAGTGGAGAGATACGGAGGAGAGAGAGATGATGCTGCTAGGGAGAGGGATCGCCCCAGTAAATTATTTTATTACAATTACACAATTAAATAATAATTATCACCATCATCACCATCATCATCACTAATAATTATACAATTAAATAATAATTATCACCACCACCATCATCATCACTAATAATATTATTCTTGTAGTTATTATTATCATCATAATTGTTATTATTATTATTATTGTTATTATTAAGAAGATGAATTTGGCTTCCTTCACAAAGGGGAAGGCACGGCCAAGACGAGTTTGCAGAGGAGTTCGAAGGGCCCAGTCAACATTGGAGAGTGTGACCCGGACGGTCGGTTCATTGCCCTCGAGAACACCGGCAGAAAAGTAGTGATGATGATAATGATGACGGACGATGATGATTCTAGAGATAGTGGTGGTGGTGGTGGTGTTGGTTATGATGATGACGATGACGATGATGATGATGATTCTAGAGATAGTGGTGGTGCTGACGACGATGATGATAACGATGACCACACCCAACGCACGAGACCGGCGCTTCTACCGACTGAGCTAACTTTGTAATCATGATACTGATGATGATGTTTGTCTGGGCTGTGGTGTTGATGGTGGTGATGACGTCAATGATAAAAATAAAATTGTCATTCAATCACTAAAGGATGAAAGTTTGGGTGGGTGGATGCTGAAGCGGACAGTGGATGGATTGGATCAACCTCTCTTCATCTTCCCGGACGATTACGTCATAAGGGCCGGGGACAAAACCAAGGTCAAAAATGACAATGATGATGATGAAGATGATGATGATGAAGATGATAATGGTGATATTTTATGATGATAACGAAAACGAATGCGTTGACTGCAAATGGCAAATCATCGTTTAACTCTCAGTCTCATTTGTCTTTCTGTCTTTCTTCTTTATCAGAACCTATATCATCATCATCGTCATCATCATCGTCATCATCATCATCATCACCATCGTCACCATCACCACTATCATCACCATCGTCATCATCATCACCATCGTCATCATTATCACCATCATCATCATCATCATCATCACCAGGTGTGGTCAAGTGGTAGCAGACCGGTGACCTTGACCTATGATGACCTGGTGGCCAACGTGCATAGGTGGGAGCAAGGGGTGGACGTGGTCACGAAGCTTCTCAATACAGTCGGAGATGTGAGTTATGATGATGATGCAATGGTAGTGATGATGATGATGATGATGATGATGTCGATTTGGTGATGATAATGGTAGTGGTGATAATGGTAGTGATAATGATGATGATCATGTCGATTTGGTGATGATAATGGTGGTGGTGATAATGGTAGTGGTGATGATGGTAATGATGACGGTGGTGATGAGGGTGATGGTGGTGGTGGTGGTAGAGGTTAATAAATTATGGGGAGTTCGACGATTGAGTTTGGGGGGAAAATTTTTCAATTCAGGACCGTGCAACGCACGTTCAGAAAGTCACGTATGTGTAACAACAGCAAAAATGACGTCATCATCAACCACATCATCATCATCATCTTCATCATCATCATCATCAGTAACAACAACATAACTATCGACAACAACATCATCGTAAACAACAATAACAAACAACATCACCATCGACAACAACATCATCATCATTATCATCAACTACAACAACAATATAATCATCGACAACAACATCAACATCATCGTAAACAACAACAACAACAACAACGACAACAACAACATTATCATCATCCTCAACAACAACATCACCATCATCAACAACAACATCACCATCAACAACAACCACAACAACAACAACAAAAACAACGACGACATATTTTTATTGTGATTGTAGTTGCTATTTATTGTTGCTTATGACATTATGTAATCCACAACTACACTCTGCGGCTTTTTTCAAGCATTTCGGATTAATAATAATAATAATAACAATAATAATAATAATAATGATAATAATAATAATAATGATAATGATAATAATAATAATAATAGTAACACTAACCGCAACAATAATAACGATGTAGCAATGTAATGTGATAACGACGATGATACTGTTGTTGTGAAGCTGCTTTTGCGGCTTCTGCGGCTGTCGCGGCTGACATTACGACTGATGCGGCTGGCATCAAAGATGATTCCAACGACATTAATGAGAGTAATGACAGGAATGACATTTACGGTTACTATGGATACGGGTAAAGAGATTATGATAACTATGATGACGTTTTTACTGGCCTCTTGATGATGGTAACAAAGATATCAAAGAACGGAACAAAAATATGAAACAAAAAGTCAATAAAGAT
>NW_008704197.1:0-1673 GCF_000326865.2 Helobdella robusta | reverse complement strand
TTTATGTATTTGCATAATTTTGTATTGTATTTACGTGTTTGTACAATTTTGTATTGTATTGCATTTGTTGTATTTGTATAGTTTTGTATTGTATTTAATGTATTTGTACAATTTTGTATTGAATTTGTATGGTTTGGTATTGTATTTGTATAGTTTTGTATGGTTTTGTATTGTATTGTACAATATAAATACAAATAAAATACAAAACCAAACCATACAAATACAACACAATACAAAACCCAAACCATACAAACACAATACAAAACCAAACCATACAAATACAACACAATACAAAACCATACAAATACAACACCACATCACATCAGAGCCCGTCCTAGCACTCATCACTCCAGACAGCAAACAAAAGCAATCGAATGTATGTAATTGGTAGATATAGATAGATAGATAGATAGATGGATGGATGGATGGATGGATGGATGGATGGATGGATGGATGGATGGATGGATGGATAGATAGATAGATAGATAGATAGATAGATAGATAGATAGATAGATAGATAGATAGATAGATAGATAGATAGATAGATAGATAGATAGATAGATACACGCGTGATCATGTATATTGTTGGTATCATTGATACTTCTAGGAGAGGAAAGATACCACATGCACTGGACAAGAAAATACCTCTTCCAAATGTGTGGGGTTCCGTCGGTGTATTTACTGGCAGGTGTGGCGTTCGAGTTGATTGGTGAGGATGATGGGAGGCTGTGGCTCGATGGGGTCTGCTTCAATGTTTGATCCATCTTGCATAGGGAGGATATCTTTGGTTGGTTGTTTAGTTGGTTGGGTGGGTGGTTGGTTGGTTGATTGGTTGGTTGATTGATCGGTTGGTTGATTGGTTGGTTGGTTGATTGGTTGGTAGGTTGGTTGGTTGATTGGATGGTTGGTTGATTAGTTTGCTAAATGGCCAAGTGGTTGAATGGTTAGATGTTTAAATGAGCGGTTAATTAGTTAATTAGGTTAATTAACGGTCTGAATGTCTAATTAGACCATTGATTAGACTACAGAACAAAATGTAAATGACCCGAAGCATGGAAATCTACAAGAAGATTGCGGCTAAGAACAACAGAAACGGAACAATCAATCAACCAACCAACCAACTAGCCAATCAATCAATCAATTAATCGATCAAAACACCAGCTAAAACCACACGAGACATCAGACAGACATCTATCTCGTCTTACGTCGGCGGTCTTCGACTCCTTAATTTTCAACAAAGGCACGTGAAACGGTGAGGAAGATGACGACGACGATGGCGGCTGCTGCTGCTGAGCTGCTGGAGAGGTCACGGCTGACGAGGCCACAGCTGACGAAGAAACGGCTGCTGAGGTCACAGCTGCTGAGGTCATCACAGCAGCTGTAGCTGAGGTCGTCGTAGCTTTATCGCTTAACAATTTTTTCATCGAGTCGACGTCTTTCTCGTCGTCGTCGTCATCAAAGTTGTTGTTGTTGTTGCTGTTGTTGTTGTTGCTGTTGTTGAAGTAAGCAACGTTGATGCGAGTGTTGTTGTTGTTAGAGTTGTTGGTGTTGCTGAAACTATTGCACATGTGGCTCGGTGTGGTCTGACTTTATGAGGATGATGATGAAGATGATGATGAAAATGATGATGATGATGAAGATGATGATAAAGATGATGGAGATGATGATGAAGA
>NW_008704196.1:0-1674 GCF_000326865.2 Helobdella robusta | reverse complement strand
GATGTATTATGTGATACCTAATACTTGATCTATACATCGATATGTATCTTGCATGTACATATATGTATTTATATTTAACTATGTATCCGTAGGTCTGATGTGGAAACTCGTATCACACATATTCAACCGCAATAGTTGTATTCACAACGCATACACAGCAATATTATATATCTGGCGCACATGTCATTCGTAATTAGTTTTCACTAACGTTTCTCAACCATGTTAAAACTTTTATAAAATTTCTATATTTTAATTATTTTACTAAACATTTTATTTAAATTACATTATTTTATTTATATAATCTACATAAACTTTAGTTATTATGATATTTACAACAAGGTTAATTTATTTCACAATTTAATACATATTTTATTTTCTATATTTTCACATTTTACATTAGGCATTTACTTTAATTAAATTATATGTTTAAACAATATTTAGGCTCTGAAGATGACATTACGCCGAAACAGCGCTGTTAGCTTTATTCCAGTTTTAGATAAATATGAACTCAAACAATACCGCCTCGTTGAATGTCTTATAAAGAAGTTAATTAATGCAAAATGGGCAAACAATTTCAATGAAATTTGCATATATAAATATATATCCGTATATATATATATATATATATATATATATATATATATATATGGTTTTATATTACGTATGTATAGTATAAATTCTTTGTATAATTAAAAATTTAGTGTGAGGTTTGGATTTTGGGTGATGATGGTGATTAATGACGATAATGATGATGATATCATCAATATTTGGGATGGTGATGATGGTGATTATGATGATGATAAAGTGATCTTTCAAAATTTCAAACTTTTTGTAGGTTGTTTAAACAATTTATTTGGCAAAAAATAAAATTTTCTCCTATTTATATAAACAAATTTTTTATTCAAGAAAATATATTATTATAAAATAATGATCAACACACACACGCACGCACACACGCACGCAACACACACGACAAATAAATAAATAAATAAATAAAATATATGTACCATATATATACGTGTATTTAAATCACCAAAGAATAATAATAATTGCTTATCTAAATTGTTTATATGGAATGATTACTCTTCAAGTCACCAACTGCTATATCTTTGCTTACGTCATCTTGGCTCCCCCCTTCGTATAGATGGTTATGATTATGATAGTGGGGGTTACGGTAGTGATGATGATTAGAATGATGGTACTGATGATGATGTTGAAGAAGATGATGATGATGGAGGTGATGATGATTTGGTTGGTGACGGTAATGATGAAATGGTTGATTGAGATGATTATTATAGGCTGTTGTTGAGTCATATGTATTGTTGTTGTTGTTGTAGTAGTAGAATTTCATATTGAACTCGGCAAACCGCTGACTAAACATGTTGTTGTTTGTGTTGTGATTGTTGATGTTGTTGTTGTTGATGTTGCTATAGAAAATGTCATCAACCAAGCTGATGTTGCTATTGAAATTTTTGCTAATGGGAGCACAAATTGATGGTAAATTGTTGATGTTGTTGTTGTTGATGTTGTTGTTGTTGTAGATGTTGTTGTTGTAGTTGTTGTTGTTGTTGATGTTGTTACAGCCAGCATCATCTAATTCATCGTCATTGTTTAAATTAATGTCATTGGCATAACTTTTAAACTGATTAATGCACTGTCCGTAATATTGATAGA
>NW_008704195.1:0-1674 GCF_000326865.2 Helobdella robusta | reverse complement strand
TATACAGGCATACATAAATACATACATACATACATACATACATACATACATACATACATACATACATACATAAATACATACATACATACATACATACATAAATACATACATACATACATACATACATACATACATACATACATACATACATACATACATACATACATACATACATACATACATACATATATATATATATATATATATATATATATATACAACATGTATGCATGCATGCAATCATGCTTGCATACATACATTCTTTTGAATAGGAGTATAATTTTTGTATGATCTATCTATAATATGAAAATTTAATTTAGTTAATTTTAAATGGTTCTTCGATGGATAGTCTGATCGACAAATGAACGAATGAATAAAAGGATTGGTAAATGAATGAATGAATGAATGAGTGAATGATTAGATGGATGTATAATTGAATGAATGAACGAACGAAAGAACGACTAAGTGAATAAATGAATAAATAATGGCAATAATAAAACTAACAATAAATTGTTATGGATAATTATTTTATAAAAGTTGAAAAACGCCATTTCAAAAATGAACTAGATTTTCTTTTCAAAATTTTCGATTTCCAAGTTTTTATTACTACAATTAATATTGTTGTTATTTTTAAGGTTGTTGTTCTTGTTGTGGTTATCACTATTATTATTATTATTATTATTGTTATTATTATTGTTGTTGTTGTTGTTGTTATTATTGTTGTTGCTGTTGATATTTTTGGCATTATTACTACTTAAATGGAAGTTTTTGAAAGACATCATTATAAGCTCAATTTAGCGGCTGGCAATTTATTAATGAATGAAAGAATGAATGAGTGAATGAGTGAATGAATGAATGAGTGAATGAATGAGTGTCTGAGTAAATGAATGAATGAGTGAATGAGTAAGTTAGAAAATGAATGAAGGAATGCTTGAACGAACAAACAAGAAATGAATAAATTGTGGCATAAACGAACGAACGAATGAACGATTTTGTCGGGGAATGAAAAAACGAATGATTGAATGAAAAAGAGAACGAAGAAATGATAGTAAGTATAGTTATATTTATAATTAATAATTATAATAAATATTTTGAACGGTTGCATGGGTGGTTCTTACGTGGGGTTAGTCCTGTCATAATGGTTGGCTTTCTTAATTGTCATCTTTGACGTTAAATTTAAAATAATAATAATCATAATAACAATAATAATGATAATAACAACAACAATAATAATAATAATAATAATAACCATAACAATAATAATAATAACACTAATAATAACACTAATAATAATCATTCACTATAAACACGTATGCATAAATACATACATCAACTGCCAATGCTATTTGAGGGGCTGTGGTTGCTTGGCGTGGTTCAGTCGGCTCCAGTTGTTTTTAATTCTTCTCCCGAGATGCAACTCTCGACCTGCAGTCTTCCCTATCTACTTCGGGGTCCGTACACACACACACACACACACACACGCATACACACACACATACAAACAAACATACATGCAAACATACATTCATTCATTCACTTATTCAATCATTCAATTATTCACCCATTCATTCTTTCATTCAGTAACAAACTGCCAGCCGCTAAATTTTGAACGAAGAACATAAAATGATCTTACATACATACATACATACATACATACATACATACATACATACA
>NW_008704194.1:0-1679 GCF_000326865.2 Helobdella robusta | reverse complement strand
GAATGATCGAATGATATTTTCAGAATACTCGATAGGGCTTTTTTATGTTTTGGAACTATAGACTACCCAAATAATTCATACAATTCATACATTAATTCATGCCTCAGTTCATAATTTTTACTGATATAATAGTAATGTAGCTAAGAGAATAATTATCAATAATGACAAATGAAGTTTCATTATGGTGAAGTGAATTGGACCAAAATGATAAATATATATATATATATATATATATGTATATATATATATATATATATATATACATAATGATGCTAATATAAGATGCCTAAATATATACATTAGATATATATGTATATAATCATTATTATAAACTATAGATTTAATATATTTTTATAATTAATATAGTTATACCTTTTCAAAACGCGTCATGCTTGCATACACACATACAGACAGACATACATACATACAAACAAACAAACAAATGAACAAACAAATAAACATAAGAACATATATAAATACATACATACAAACATTTATATATCACCCAATCTATCAATCAATTAATCTTATCTACAATAATTGTGTTTGTTTTTGCTTCACATATATATATATATATATATATATATATATATATATATATATATTTATATATAAATATTTATAACTATATATATATATATTATTTATATACGAACAACCAATCAAATAAAGCATATATGTTCATCGTTTTGATGGATGATTTGCTTCATTCTGATTGGTTGTTCACGTTTGTAATATTTAGCGCCTTTTCCGAGTTTATTCATTTCTTTGTATTTCCTCATTCATTCATTTATCTCCATTAATTTATCTCTGGGCTTAGATTAAAGATTTGAGTAATAGTAGTAATAATAATTATTGTTATAATAATTTATTATAATAATAATAATTATAATTCACCATAATAATAACGATAGAGTGGAATTCGTGCTTAATTTTGCATAACATTCTTTAGTATAATTACGTTATTGTGTTTGTATGGTTCTTATTATTTATATTATTATTACTATTGTTACAGTTATTGTTGTTATTATTGTTGTTGTTTTTATTATTATTTATACTTTGTTATTTTCTTCTAGTCTGTTGCCGTAATGATGTACTTAGATTTCTGGCTAGTATGATTTGATAGATTAATGCTTTTCATTATGTTTCATCCGTACCGTATTAACTTACTTATATATAAGTATAGATAATGTATATGTACATTTGCAGGGAGAGAGAGAAATAGAAAAAGAGAGAGTAAATTAGGATGAACACATGAGAGAGAAAAAGAGAGAGAGAGAGAGAAAGAGAGAGAGAGAGAATAAATAAAAATGAACACAAGTGAGAGAGAGAGAGAGAGAGAATAAATAAAAATGAACACAAGAGAGAGAGAGAGAAAGAGAGAGAGAGAGAATAAATAAAAATGAACACAAGAGAGAGAGAGAGAAAGAGAGAGAGAATAAATAAAAATGAACACAAGAGAGAGAGAATAAATAAAAATGAACACAAGAGAGAGAGAGAGAGAGAGAATAAATAAAAATGAACACAAGAGAGAGAGAGAGAGAGAATAAATAAAAATGAACACAAGAGAGAGAGAGAGAAAGAGAGAGAGAGAATAAATAAAAATGAACACAAGAGAGAGAGAGAGAGAGAGAATAAATAAAAATGAACACAAGAGAGAGAGAGAGAGAGAGAGAATA
>NW_008704193.1:15358-15995 GCF_000326865.2 Helobdella robusta | reverse complement strand
ACAACAACGTCATCATCACCTTCAACAATATCATAATTCATCCTCGTCTTTAACAAGAAGAACAACAAAAACGTCATAATCATCATTGTCATCTCTAACAACATCATACTCATCACCATCTTTAACAACAGCAACAACAACGTCATAATCATCATCATCAACAACATCATCCTCGTCATCGTCATCACCATCGGCCTTCTTTCCAATTAGTAAGAGGAACACGCACAGTGGAAGGTGATTTGAGTTTCAATTGAGCCCATCTAGGAGTTTTTCTAACAATAAAAATAATAATAATATTATTATTTTTTTATTATTATTATTATTACTATAATTATTATCCTCATATGCTTACATGTGTGTGTCTGTGAATGTATGTGTGATGTACGTGTGTGAGTGTGTGTTTGTTTGTGTGTGTGTTATTTTTAAGTGGAAAACTTTGTGAATAGGACTTGAATAAACTCAAAACTTTTCTTGGCCAGCAATTTACGACTCCCTTTGTAGATGCTAATGAGTGATGATGTTGTTGTTGTTTTTAATGGTGTTATTGATGTTTTGTTGTTGTTGTTAATGTTATATATATATATATATATATATATATATATATATATATATATATATGTGGCAAGAGATTTTTTTC
>NW_008704193.1:10759-15308 GCF_000326865.2 Helobdella robusta | reverse complement strand
CCATAGTTTAACGTTCCATGCATACAGATTCAAGTGTTGTTTGTTGGTCCGTAAGTATGTTGTTGCGTTTTTGCAACATTATTAGTTTTTTTTTCATTTGTTCATTTTTTCATTCATTTGTTTTCGTTCGTTTGTTCGTTCTTTCATTCGTTCATTTGTTCGTTCGTTCCTTCATTTGTTCACTCATAAACCATAAACAACGAAATAGACAACTAAACAAACAACAACACTAACAACAACACAAACAGCAACACACACACGCACGCACGCACGCACACGCAAATATTAAACAAAACGTAAACAAAAACATGAAAAATGCATAGTTCCTGCAAATCATTGAACCAAAATGGAGTAATAAATTTCAAAAAGCGAACGGAAAATCACATACAGCAACTCGTGTTGGGTTAATTCACACACACACACACATACATACGCGCGCACACACACGCACATACGTACACACATGCACATATACATACATACGTCTTTCTTAGAAAAAAACAACATTTATCTAGGTTTACAAAGAAACATTCAAAAAAATCAAATTTGATCTTTGCAAGTTGGGTTAAAATTGTTGGAATCTTATTTATTTGATTGATATATATATATTTTTTTTTATTTTATTAATTCATTTAATCATTCATTTATCCAATCATTCATCCATTCATTCGATCGTTCGTTCGTTCATTCATTCATCTATCCATTCACTCAATAAGTATAACAACACCAGGAATAAAAACCAACAGCGGCAATTATGGTAATGATTTTAACAACAACAACAACAACAGCAACAACAACAACAACAATAATAATAATAATAATGGAAGAGAGGGAAAAATTTCAAATAATTTTATTGTTTAAAACTGGCTTCCAATTTCTCAGTCTATATTGCGGAGTAAAAATAAAAAATGAAAATATGCGCTATTAATGTTGTTGATATAAATAACAACAACAAAAACAACAACAGCAACAATAAAAACAACAACAATAACAACCACAACAACAACCACAACAACAACAACAACTACAATAACAACAACTACAACAACAATAACAACAACAACAATAATAATAATAATAATAATAACAGAAACAAACTCCAAAGACCATCAATAAAGATGAAAGCGTAGAAAGCTTAATGACGGATTCTAGTTAAAAAATGGAGAAAAGTTTTAAGAGAGAAAATTTCTAGACAAAGAACAATAATTTTACAACGACAACATTAACAGCAACAGCAAAAACAACATCAACAACAACAACATCAACAACAAAGACAAAATAATGTTTATTCACAACCACAAAACGTAAACAAAATAAAATATAAATATAATATATCATATAGTAATATGATATATCATGTTTATATATTAATATATATATTATGTATATTAATATATAATAAATATTATTATTATAATATAATAAATATGAATACCAAAATAAAATAAAAATACCTGGTAAAAAAAAGCTCTAGAAACTAGAACATAATTACTTCCAAACAAATACCACAGAATGAAATTTCTACTACAAATATTGCTTCAAAAATTACTATTTAAATTAATAGTAATAATATATAATAGTATTAATACTATTAATACTATTAATACTGTAGCAATTCCTACACGATAAAAATTATACCTATACCGACTACTGTACCAACTGCTGTACCGATACCCTACCAATTACAGCACTGATTACAACACTTAGGTTTGTTTGTTTGTTTGCTTGTTTGTTTGCTTGTGTATGTTTGTTTGCATGTATGTATGTGCGTATACATTTTTGTACGTGTGTGTTTTGTATCTGTGTTTCTTAAAAAATAACCCAAAACAGATGAATTAAATGTTTTCTTTTGTTTGTATGTTTTTATGTATGTATGTATGGGTGTGTTTATGTGTGTATGAATGTATGTATATTTGTATGTATGTATGTATGTTTGTATGTAGGTACGTGCGTTGGTAGGTTAGTATTTATGAATGTATATATGTGTGTTTGTATTCCTCAAATTAACAAAATGAAATAAATCTCACTCACACTTTACAAATATATGTCTTCCGTCTCTTATCTATATCTTTTTTTCTTTTGTTTTTTCTCTCTTCTTTTCTTTCTGTTTCCATTTTTTGCTCTTTCTCTCTCTCTCTCTCTCTCTCTCTTTCTCTCTCTCTCTCTTCGTTCACGTTCCCGTTTCTTTTACTTAAAACTTTTCATTCCATTTTTCACTTTCTGTCTATCTTTGTTGTTCTTTCATTTTTTTTCTTCACTTAATCTTTCCGTATATTTTTTGTTAAAAGTTGTTCTCAAATGATTGATTGTGTTTTTCTAGTGGTAGCATCATAAAAAATATTCATGTGTGTGTGCGTGTGCGTGCGTGCGTGTGTGTGTCTGTGTGTGTGTACATGTACGTGTGTGTGTGAGAGTGAACGGGTGTATAATATAATGAAAACACGCATATAAAAATAAATATTAATTATCAATATATATCCGATTTGAGGTTTGTAGGTGTTTCGGAATATACAAATGTTTGTATTTTTAAATAGTATGTATGTGTTTGTAAATTTGTGTGTGTGTGTGTGTGCGTGTTCTGGTGTGTCTGTGGGTGTGTATGTGTTTCTATCTACAACTGTAAAATTTGAAGGGTCACTTATCTGATGCATTGGATTTATTTGCTGTTCCCTTACTCGAGATGAGTGTGTGTCTTTAAGTGTGTTTCTTTGTATGTATGTTTGTTTGTATGTATATCTTTGTATGTATGTGTGTTTATAAATGTTTGTATGTGTAGGTTGCGTTTGTGCGTGTATAAGCGTATGAATGCAAATGTGCGTCTCTCTGTTCGTACATGTATGTGTTTTTTTCGGATGTGTATTTCTGTTTGTATATGTTTGTGTGTTTGTTTTTTGTATGTATGATTGTTTGTATGTATGTTTGTATGTATGTTTTTATGTATGTTTGTATGTTTGTTTGCACTCACTCAATCGCTCCACTCAGACAGAATTTGATAATATGAGAAAATATACGCCGCACACCTTTGAATGAAAGGAACAAGAGGTGGTTGAAGTGAGACAGTGAATAGAAGAGAGAGAGAGAGAGAGAAAGAGAGAGAAAAAGAAAGAGAGAGAAATAGAGAGAAACATAGAGAGAGAAAAAGTGGATTGACAATTTTTAAGATGTGAAATACAGCCTTCTCCTCATTTTTTTTTCAAATTTTTTAAAACTTTTGACTCTTCAGATTTTGAGTATAACACAAACATAAACAATAACAAACATTATTATAAAAACACACTCACAAACAAACACATGCACGCACACACACAAAAACAAACCAACAAACACATGCACACATACGAAGACACACGCACGCACACGCACGCACGCGCAGCACAACATGAACAGACGAAATAAGATATAGCAGCATTCAGAAAGCAAAAGATAAATAGACTAATATAATTTCCATCGCAAGCTAATAACCATTCCAGGTCACGACATGCAATGCTGGAACGCTGGCTGACGTGATCCTGCTAAGCTTCCACCCCACCACTATGAGTGAGAGAATGAAAAAGATAGAGAGAGAGAGAAAAGAGAAAAAAAGAGAAAGGGAGAGAGAGAAAGAAAGAGAGAGGGAGAGAGAGAAAGAAAGAGAGAGGGAAAAAAAGATATGTGTTTGTTTGTGTATATGTTAATGTTAATGCATTTGTGTAAGATATATAGATAGAGATAGAGAGATAGAGAGAGAAGAAAAGAGAAAGAGAGAGAATGAGAAAGAAGGAGTTAATGCGTTTGTGTAAGATAGAGAGAGAAAGTGAGAAATAATGAGAAAAAGTATATATGTGTGATTGTCCATGTATGTTAGTGCTTTTTGTTTGTTGTATGTGCTAATAGGCCTGTCTGTATGTGTTAGGGTTTTTTTTGTTTGTGCATGTGTGTGTGTGTGTGTGTGTTTGTGTGTTTAGGGCCGTGATACAGTGAAAGTATATTGGTGTATTATCCTCTTGATGGCAATTAAGACAAAAGTGTCGGGACGATTGTGTGATGATGACGACGATGACGACAACCAAGATGATGATGATAATGATAGTAATTGTGGTAGTATAGATAGGTAATGATGATGATAATGATGATGATGACGATGAAAAACTTGATGACGTAATGATGGTGATGATTAATGCCATTGAATTAGCTGGCATTTTATATGAACATTTGCATTCCCCAGAAATAGACAAACATTCACAAAAGCATACAAACAAACACACACGTTCAAACAAACATATGCACACATATGCACAAAAACTCACACAAACAACCAACCAAACACCATGAAAAAACATTGGACCACTCAGAAACAGTTTTCCACTTTAGCGTCTACCAGCTGAAAGAGAGAGAGAAAGTGAGAAAAAGAGAGGAGAAAATCAAGAAAGTGAGAGTGGGAGAGCCAGAATGAGAGTAAATAAATATTTTTCTTTGAAATCTGAGAAGCCAGGCATAAAAATTGTTATTATCGCCCTTGTCGTCCGTTACTTTAAAGTTTAAACTCTCAATTTTGAGCGATTGAGTTCTT
>NW_008704193.1:8410-9401 GCF_000326865.2 Helobdella robusta | reverse complement strand
CAAAACATACACCCCACACACACACACATACATAAGCATACACACACACACACCACAACACACATACACACATACATAGACATACACACACGTAGAACACACATGTATAAATTTATATAAACAAACAAACAATTTTGACGTTAACATGTATGTGTATGTAAGTTTACACATAAATACACACGTATACACATACATACACGCACACGCACACACGCACGCACGCACACGCACACACATACAAACGTACAATTCTGTACAACATATGCATGGATTAACCACAGTTGTTGTTTTGGCAGACATTTGAATAAATAAATATGTAGTTACTACTGCCTAACTGTGCCTAACATCTTCAACTCTAGAGAAAGAGAGAGAGAGAGAGAGAGGAGGAGAGAGAGAAAAAGAGAGAAAGACAGAGAGAGACAAAGACAGAGAAAAGGAGAGAGGAAAAGAGAAAGAAAGAAAGGAAAGAGAAAATAGATAAACTAAAATCGGAGTATGTCATAGTTGAAAATATAGAAAAATAACTCAAAATATCTATGTACGACATTCGTGTTGTATGTTTGCACGTGTGTGTGTGTATGTATGTATGTGTGTGTGTGTACGTGTGTGTGTGTGTGTACGTGTAGGAAATCCTCGTGCCCCCACCTTCATTATAAGTTTTTTTTTCTATGGCATCTGCTAAAGAAGGCAATTCAGTAAACTCTACAGTGCGTACGCTGACATTAAATATTTGACATTTTGCGACTGACTGCTGTGTTTAATTGTGTACGAGTGGGTGTGTGTGTCTGTCTGTGTGTATGTGTTTATTTATATATATGAGTGTGTATGGCTGTACATTGTATGTGTGTGTGTGTGTGTTTGTTTATTTGTTTTCAATGAAAGGTATGTAAGTATTTGGATGTATGATTTTGTATTTCTGTATGACTGTGTGAATGTATGTCTGTATGTATGCCTGTGTGTCTGTATGAATGAATTTTTAATGTTTTAGATG
>NW_008704193.1:5748-7390 GCF_000326865.2 Helobdella robusta | reverse complement strand
TTGTATGTGCGTGTGCTTTTGCAAGTGAATGTTTACGTGTAATAGTTTAAATTGAATATACATGCATTTTTGAATAAAAAAATTAAAGTATAGATTAACATAAAATCAATCCCAGTATATGTGCGTGATTGCTCGTTTGCTGTGCTTAAGTACGTGTGAAAATCTAAAATGTGTGTGCGCGCGTGTGATAGATAGCGCGTATTTGTATCCATGTGTGTGCGTGAATCTTCAGTATGTGCGTGAGAAGGGCAGGGTATAAAATTTTAATTGCGATTCGAATGAATGAGTTGAGAAGATTGAATGAGGGAAAGAATAAAAGAAAAAGGAAGAATAAAGATACATAAAAAATGGAGAAGGAATAAAGGAAAGAAGGAACTGGATGAAAAGGAAGTATGTGCGTACTTACAGAGTAAATAAATATATCTGTTAATACATTTGTACAGAAATATAAACAAATACTTTGAAATGTAATAAAAATAATTGCGTATACATATATGTTTGTGTGTGTATTTGTGTGTGTGCGTGAGAGAGAGAGAGAGAAAAAAAAGAGAGAGAAAGAGAGAGAGTGAGAGAGAATGTCTTTATGTGTAGTTAGGAACGAATAATATGAAAAGATCAATAATTATTTCCCAACAAAGTTCAAAAGAGTCTTCAACAAACATCACAGCAAACACACACATACCTCACACACACACACCTATTCTCACACACGCACAACCATTTTCACACACGCACATTTATGTAAACATACACACGCGCGCACTTACACACATACATTCATACATCTTTATTCATACAATTTCCAGAAAAGACAAACTTCAAATTGATTAATGCCAACAATTCGATAGAATTCATACAATACATTGTAATGTTTATATGTACGTACATTGTACAGCCCTATACAAATAAAAATCACATAAGTTTATCAACTGAAGATACATGTACGTACGTACCTGCATGTGTGTGTGACTGTATTTGTTTGTGTGTCTGAGTGGCTGTATTTGTTTGTGTGTGTGTGTGTGTGTGTGTGTCAGTGTGTGTGTGTCAGTGTGTGTGTGTGTGCAAGATGATTGCTAGCGTGCGTGCGTATAATTATGCATGCATTCCATACATCTTTCCATCTGTGTCCAAGTCTACGCTTCATCTAATCTGTTTAAAGAAATCTCGTTAATCAACAAAGGCCCGTGATTAAACGAACGTGCAAACACACACACAGATACACACATACACACACACACACTTACACGCACACACACACATGGGAATACACACACGCATATACACATTTATATATGTGCTTATTTTAAACAGCATGTATGGGTTTAGAAAGTGAAACAATTAAATTCCTTGGAGTGTATTAAGATGAGAAACTAACTTTCACAGCGCTCTTGCTCAATCAATTAATAGACATGATTGATGAAATAAAATTCTTCCTTCCAAAAAAATGTTTGAATCTTCTTTATAATGCTATCTGCACACCTCACATGTATTATTGTATTTGTTTTGTGTGGGCTGGTGCGGATCCTTCAACTACAAATTCAATAAAAACTCTGATGAAGAGAGCAGCNAGGGTTATAACGCTATCTGAACAACTCACCCATACAAGTCAACTTTTCTTCTCAATTGATAATTTAAATTTTGA
>NW_008704193.1:0-1734 GCF_000326865.2 Helobdella robusta | reverse complement strand
TATGTATGTATGTATGTATGTATGTCTGTATGTATGTATGTATGTATGTATGTATGTATGTATGTATGTATGTATGTATGTATGTATGTATGTATGTATGTATGTATGTATGTATGTATGTATGTATGTATGTATGTATGTATGTATGTATGTATGTATGTATGTATGTATGTATGTATGTATGTATGTATGTATGTATGTATGTATGTATGTATGTATGTATGTATGTATGTATGTATGTATGTATGTATGTATGTATGTATGTATGTATGTATGTATGTATGTATGTATGTATGTATGTATGTATGTATGTATGTATGTATGTATGTATGTATGTATGTTTGTATCTTTAACAACAACAATAACAATGATAATGATGGTGAAGAGTTTGATTTAAAGCTCGGATGAAATGTTGCTGCTGTCTGAATTTATGAGGACTCCAAAAAAATCATTAATTTTAAAGATAATTAAGAAAAATTATCAAAATAATAATAATAATAATAATTTATAACTCCAGCTAGATCGGGCACTTTTGTCTCTATGATGATGATGATGATGATGATGATTATGATGATGATGATGATTATGTTGTTGTTGATGATGATGATGATGATGATGATGATGATGATGATGATGATGATGATGATGTAAAATAATAAAAAAAGAATAAAAATATTTAATAATAATATTATTTAATAATAATAATAATAAATAGTAATAATAAAACTATTAGTGGTCGTAGTAAAAAATGATTAAACGTCAAAAGATAATAATAACACGCCAACAACAACAACCACCACAACAACAACAATAATAACAGTATTAACAATAATAAGACAACCACAATAACTACAAAAATATCCGCAACAACAACAATAATAACAATATTAATAATAAGATAGCAACAATAACAACAACAACAACAGCAACAACAACAACGACAATAATAACATTATTAATAATAATAAGACAACAACAACAACAGCAACAATAATAATAATAACAATAATAAGACAACGACAATCAACAATGAAGATACCACACTGAGACAGGTCGCAGCAGCGTTCAATTAAAATAATAATAACAATAATAATAAACAACAATAACAACAATAATAATAATAATGATAATAATAATAATGATAATAATAATAACGATAATCTTAGCAGACTATAAATAAAAATTTCATCAAAAATGACACGAGGTAACGACAATGGTGTTAACCGCCACGACTATTGATGAGATTGGTGAGAACGATGATGATGATGATGCTGAGGGTAAGGATGATAGTGATGATGATGATGATGATGATGATAGTAATGATGACGATAGTAATGATAATGATGATGATGACGATAGTGGTGATGATAATGATGATGACGATAGTGGTGATGATGATAGTAATGATGATAGCGATGATGACGATAGTAATGATAATGATGATGATGACGATAGTGGTGATGAAGATGATGAAGACGACGACGACGATGATGATGACGATGATGATGACGATGATGAGAACAGTAGGTCAAACTTGACAGTGAAGATTAACACAATTATTATAAAAGACTGAGCCGATGGAGTACTTTTTGTTATTATTTTATTATTATTTATGTGGCTGATGATGATTATGATGACGGCTGAGATGATGATGATGATGTTAGTTTTAGTAACGTGATCACTCCAATAGTCACAACAACAATTTACATTATTTAACATGCATGCAGAAATTTT
>NW_008704192.1:0-1681 GCF_000326865.2 Helobdella robusta | reverse complement strand
GATGTATGAATGGATGGATGGATGTATGGATGGATTGTTGAATTGATGTATGTGTAAACAAATAAAGTATTAGATAGATTAATGGATAAATATGAAATTTCATTAATTTACTGAAATGTGTATATTGGAGAAATGAACGAACGGATGAATGAATAGATGAATGAATGAATGAATGAACGAAGTAATGAATGAACGAAGAAATGTAAGTGACTGAATAAATCACTCAACTTTTCTCTTTGAAATTTCAATGAATGTACAAGCTCTGGTTTTTTTTGCTTTAACGTCCACATATGAAGTTGATCGTCTGCTGTTACTGACACTAAAGAACCCTGTGTGTGTGTTTTTTGTATGCTTGTGTGTTTGTTTGTATGTTTGTTTGTACTTTCGTTTGTTTGTTAGCTTGTATGTATGTTCGTTTGCATGTTCTTTTTTTTGTTTGTCTGCTTGTTGGTATGTTTGTATATGTCTGTTTGTATGTATACATGTTGTATGTTTGTTTGTATGTATACATGTTGTATAAACCTTTTTTTATATTAATGTTTTATTATTATGCGCGCATGCGTAGGTTTGTATGCGTGCTCGCCTGACCACATCTCACATTCGGGGGATGTGTAACGGTCGTAAGGAAGGGGAACTCCACTGCGGTGAACTGGTCGATGGATGTAGAACGACAGGTCGTCTAAAACTTCAGTTCCATGGCATTTGTAAGAAAGGCATGAAGAACTACTTTGTGGATTTCAAATCTTGAGAGGGCTTAGCAGATGATGGTGCGGTCTGGAGGAGGTCAGTCAATTAGGGTGCTTTGCGCGCGGAGGTAGAGCGGAAGCGGAATGCTGCTCTGAAAAGATCTAGGCGGAAACAGCGTCAAAATCAACTGCAGCAGCCGGATGTGGTAAAGATCGTCATTCCGGAATTGGTCTGCTTAGCCATTCTCGGCGGTGTAGGTTCCACCAACTTTGGTTGTGATCTCACTATCGTGTCTCGAGATAAAAGGAGGCCGACTATGTTTATTATTGTTATTAGTACTGCTGCTGTTGTTGTTAATGTTATCATTATTATTTTTATCATTGTTGTTGTTGTTGTTATCATTCAAGTAAAAAATTTTTAATTTATCAAAAATCTGTTGTCACTCAAAACACCATTAAGCAGGGCTCAAAAATAAAATTGATGATGATGACGAGGACGATGACGATGGTCATGATAACGATTGAAATATAGGTGATGATGATGATGATGATGATGCCAGCAAACCGAAATATTCGCCGGCCGAAAAGCCGACAAGACGGTATTAGAGAAAATGAATGAAAATAATAATCGACTACCGACTAACCGACATGATAAATTGAATTAGTATGATAAAATACTCAAGTACCGAACCGACATACTCAAACACTGACTTACTTTTTAAAATGAAATCATTAATCAAATTTTTACTTTAAATATTTTTTCTAAGAAAATACAGGTAGTATCTTGAGATACTGAGAAACGTACCAAAATACCGGTTTAGAAACAATTTTCAAAAGACAATGCTATCTATTTCAGTATAAAGATAATGTTATTGCTTTTCTATTGCCCATTCAAAATTCTTTCAGGCATTTGTTATGGTCTATTTCAATTGTGCGTGTGTACGTGTGTGTGTGTATATGCGTGTGTGTGCGTGTGTGTGCGTGTGTGAGTGTGT
>NW_008704191.1:0-1682 GCF_000326865.2 Helobdella robusta | reverse complement strand
TTGTTGTTGTATTGTTGTGGTGGTGGTGGTGTTTGTTTGACTGACTGACTGATTGATTGATTGACTGACAATACTACATGCGATAGATACTAATTCCTACTATTGATACCGGCTCATATTATTATTATTATTATTGATAGGATTATTATTATTATTAGCAGTAGTAGTAATAATAGTAGCAGTAGTAGTAGCAGTAGCAGTAGCAGTAGTAGTAGTAGTAGTAGTAATAGTAATAGTAGTAGTAGTAGTAGTAGTAGTAGCAGTAGTAGTAGTTGTTGTAATAGTAGTAGTGGTAGTAGTAGTAATTGTAGTAGTAGTAGTAGTAGTAGTAGTAGCAGTAGTAGTAGTTGTTGTAATAGTAGTAGTGGTAGTAGTAGTAATTGTAGTAGTAGTAGCAGTAGTAGTAGTTGTTGTAATAGTAGTAGTGGTAGTAGTAGTAATTGTAGTAGTAGTAGTAGTAGTAGTAGTAGTAGTAGTAGTAGTAGTAGTAGTATCATAGATATCTATATATCTAATGATGTCGCTAAGTCTTTTCGTTTGATAATAATGAATTTTATTTTGTTCAGAGTATCAAAACACGCGTTACCTGCTGATAATAAAATGATTAATGAGCACTATAAAAATTGCTCAACCAAAAAAATTGTAAATTAACTCTCTTTACGACGATTACATCAAGAGACTGACGTCCCCTACAACAACAACAACAATGACAACAACATCAACATCATTTGCAACAACGAATCATTAAAAGATTACAACAAATTAGCGTTTGCAACAATCACAGGATTGCCAATACTAACAACAGGCAGTGACAAAAAACAACAACATCATCATCATTAACAACAGCAACAACATCACAACATCAACAACAACATACTAATGTAACGTAAATATATAAACGTATATGAATATCTATCTGCTTGTTCATAGGATGGATATTAATGATATCGTGTACACACACACACACAAATACACTCACACACACACACAGACACAAACACAAACAAACACACACATACACATACACACACACATACACACGCGCACGCACACACACACATCAAGACCTAAGAACTGTGGGAAATCAAAAAGGTTTAAAATGCGCACGTGTTGTCGACGATGTTGAATTGAAACGAAGACGACGACGAAGACGACGACGATGTTGTTGTCGATGATGATATTAATGTTGTTGTTGTTGTTACTGCTGCAGTGTTGCTGATATTTTTTTTTTTATTAGTCACTTTACAATGTTACAGATGTATTATGTTATCTATATATCTTTTATTATGTTCTTCTTTTCTTCATCTATTGATTTGAAGCAGCCATCTTCGCCACAAAGGCTGTTTATCCTTTTCACACGACGTACACATGTATTTATGTGCACGCGCAAGCACCGCATCATATACGCTGAGTATATGATAGCCATTGATATGTTTGACTCGGCGAGCATTTGATCCACCGAGCCATCTCGCCAGCCAGCATGCGACAACTTACGTCGTCTACCCATTTACCAACCTCGACCATTTACCAGGATGGACGGCTGGGTTGACCGGGGGTCGGTTACCCGGATGAATCTGTAGAAACCCGGGTCGTGGGAGTGGTAGACGGACACGCTAACCACTCGGCCATGAGACCCCTTATTTGCATTAACTTTTCTTAACGTATTGGACAGACAATGAATG
>NW_008704190.1:0-1682 GCF_000326865.2 Helobdella robusta | reverse complement strand
TCAGTTTCAACAAAAAAACTGGAAGTACGAAAGGACGATCAGCCATTGACAAAGTTGAATGTTAAGAGACTTACATAAGAACGCTAGAAATTCTGATATCTAAAAATAAGATATAATTCTGGTAACAAAATATTAAAAAACATTATAATTTCAAGTAAAAATTGCTAAACCTTATAAAACTCTTCAGAACTAGATAAAACACTGTAAAACATAGTAAAAGTTTATAAAACACTGTAAAATTGAGTTTTACAGCTTCACAGTGTTTTACACTAACCCTTGAGGGTTCTACCCTAACCCTTAGGGGCTTTACAGGGTTCATGGAATTGTACATTTTATAGAATTTCATAGTTATACAGAGTTCTATAGGATTTATCGAGTTTGTTAGAGCGAGTTTGTTCGTCAGCAACTGTAAATATCAAACTTTTGAGAAACAATGTCATATTCGACAACTATATTTCAAGCAGAGTGAGTTCAACAGAGTTGCATTGAGTATTATAAATTTTTATAGAGTTTAATATTTTTCAAACTTTCCAGAAACAATTTTATCTTCAACATTATACAAAACACTTCAGAAATTAAACTATTATAATAAATTAAATTAATATTAAATTAAAAACTAAATTTAAACTAAACTTAAAACAAAATCATAAACGACTAAAACTAGAGCTTTTCAGTCTGTATTTATAGGCTTCTTTCCATACGTTCTCATAAGCGTATATGCCAAGTCATTAATTAAATAATGAAAAACTATGAATACATATTTTAAGACCTCCTTTTAACGCTGATTGATTTCTAGGTTATGATTATAGTTTAATGATTTTGCTTTAATATGTTTCTTGTTTTTGGTTTAAGGATATGTTCTTATACTTTGGGGCTGTATCGCTTACGTTGTGTTGGTATTATGTTTATATATGAATTTTGATTACTTTAGGATGTTATTACTATTACCTTTATACCTACTTTTTTATTTACCATGTCTACTACTACTATGCCTAACTAAGTTATTATACAATTTTTATATTACTATGCATTTAAATAATATTTTATTATAATCCTATTGGACTCTAGTGATACTTATTAAACTGTATATACTCAACCTTTTATATTATTATGTTTATTTCCAGTTTTATTTCCAGAATTTAATTTAATTGCCTGCATTATTTTATGCCTCTAGCGATACTTATTAAACTGTATATATTCAACCTTTTATATTATTATGTTTACTTCTAGTTATATTTCCAGAATTTAATTTAATTGTCTGCATTATTTTATTCCTCTGCAGGTATATATATACGGCAGGACTATATGGAGGAGATGGTAAGGGGGGTGGTACTGACCTCACACAGATGGAACTGCACTATGCGGAGACGCATCCCATAGTGCTACACTAACTAGCACGGGAGCAGATAGAGTGGCAGGGTATGGTCCCTAAACCATGGCTGCCACCCGAAAGGAAGAAGAACTTTGAAGTTCTCAACCTGAGTAAAAGGGTTCTTAGAGATGAGGTGATCAACTTGTTGAGTAGAGGTATGAAATTTGTTTTCTCATACACCCACACCACTTTCTTCGATTACAATAATTTGATGAAAAATATAATCAATAAAGAAATTAAAATGAAAAATATAAAACATGAGAAGGTCGGGAAATTTGTCCAAGATGATCCGTTCATTAACTCTTTTATG
>NW_008704189.1:0-1686 GCF_000326865.2 Helobdella robusta | reverse complement strand
AAGGACGCCAGTGGCAGAAAGGTGAGAAGATGGATCCAAAAGCAGTTGAACTTTGGTACCTATGAGGGGGGTTNTGAGTTGGAGTACCCCGTAGAGCCGGGGGCTTGGTCTATTATGGTCAACGCTTTTGTTAGTGAGACTTTTAGTTTTGGTTTTAATTTTTATATTAAATTTTTTTATTTTTCAATTTGCTGTGGTGTGTTTGATTGTTGTTAGTTTGATATTTTACTGAAATTACTGTTACGGTGCTCGGTCTATCTGATCTGCCGTATTTTTGTATTGCTTTTTGAATGGTTTGTTAGGTGCTCTTTTTTTCTGTGTTTGATTTGTTTCGCTTTTAGTTGATGCTATTGTTTTTTGCAAAAAACTTTGAAAACTATATTTAAATTGTTTTTCTTTTTTAATATAAAAAGGAGTGAATACGTGTGGTGTATGTTTAAAAAGGTTAAAAAAATTAAATTATTGAAATATAAAAATAAAAAATACATTAATTCCATACTTGCTAACAGGGCTACGAGTACAGAAAGTACTTTGATGTGAGATTCTGGTGTAAGTTGACGTTTGAATCAAAGTTCAAATCATTAACTTCAATCTTGAAATTTTCTACAAAAATTTTATTTCATTTTTTTTATTCATTTCGCATTCTAAAGATGTAGAATATTTATCGAACAATACATTTGAATATAATTATTGTTTTACAAATGACATATAAGTAAATTGCCTGTCTCTTGAGTTGTTCTGACCGGGTTCAAACGCAAACAAAATCTTCTTAAGTCGATGTTTTATGATGTGTTGTACTTCTCTTTTTCTGTTTTGGCATTCGGCGTACGTGCGTGTTTCTTCAAAGTTGCCACAAAATTTTGGCTGCACACAATGTGCGCTATATAAATGATAGGTTTGTATTACTGACCATTAAAATCCAGGGCAAAGGTCATTTGAGATGAACATAACGGTGCCCGTCTTCATGTACGACACGGAATGGGGAATCATGGGTCTTCTCTACGGAGAGTACGTCGTCTCTCTCTTCTCTCTCTCTTCTCTTTTTCTCTCTTTGTTTATTTTTTTTTCTTCAAATAATTGGTTTTGTGTTTGTGGTACTGTATTTGTAAATGTACATTTACTTGGTGTATATTTGCTAGTAGAAATAATTGTATAATTTAATACAATTTAATTCTAGTTTAGTAATTTATTTCCCTGAAAAATTAGTCAAGATATTTACACGTATAAAAATGTTAGAGTAATTAATTCATCAAATTCTGAAGAAGTAAATATTTCCATACTAAGGCATGTAAGTGGAGAGCCAGGTTACGGGGTGGGTAATATAACTGTGAAGGTGATGAACAAAGACGGCTCACTGCTTCCCGGAGAAATTTCTAAGGAGCTTGGTTACGTAAGTTGGGCTTTTGCTAGTTTATTTGTTTGTTCGTTTGTTTGTTCACTTGTTTGTTCACTTGTTTGTCCATTTGTTCGTTCACTCGTTGTGGATGTTGGTTTTTGATCAGAAAAAGTTATAACAAAAAGAATTTATTTTTAAAACCTATAAAAAATTCTACACGATAACTTTTATTATATTCCATTTTCACATTTCAACTAAACCAACCAACTAACCAACCAACCCGCCAACCAACTAACCAACCAACCTACCAACTAACTAGCCAACCTACCAACCAAACAACCAATCCGCTA
>NW_008704187.1:0-1687 GCF_000326865.2 Helobdella robusta | reverse complement strand
TTAATTACAATATCTGCCAATTTATTTACTTGTTTGTTTGTTTTTGCACTTTGCTGGCACACACACACATAAACAAACAAACAAACACACACACACACACACACAAAATTAGAGAAGGAATTGACAATGGTTTTTTTTTCAAATCTTGTTTTTTGTTCGTAAAATCTGTATGGACATCTAACTATACTTGATTGCATTCCACTCATTCATTCATCCGTCCGTCCGTCCATCCATCTTTCATTCATCTGCCCATCTTTTATTCATTCATCTACCCACCCACCAATCTATCCGTCCATCTCATTCATCCAGCCATTCAATCAGTCATTCTTTCATTGGAGCGAGAAGTTTTTTAATAAATATTCCGAAACACTGTGTAAAAACATATACAACACATATCTATCTATAACTCTACATGTCTCTATATACGTATTATACATGAATGTATATATATTCCTATATATATACTATGACATCCATCTATTATTTTATTTATTTTCATACTCATCCATCCATCCATCCATTTTCAAGCATATTTTCCATCCAACCATAACGCTGTGTTTCGTGAGTTAGATGAATAAATATTTGTTGTTGGTATGCATATTACCCGATATGACTAGATATAATTCTATATAACATTATATATAACTCTATATAACCCTCTATATAACTCTATATAACCCTCTATATAACTCTATATAACCCTCTATATAACTCTATATAACCCTCTATATAACTCTATATAATCCTCTATATAACTCTATATAACCCTCTATATAATGTTTGCAATCCTCTATATAACTCTATATAACCCTCTATATAACTCTATATAACCCTCTATATAACTCTATATAACCCTCTATACAGCCCTAGTTGCCTAGGTCTGTATAGAGTTATATAGTTGCCTAGGTCTGTATAGAGTTATATAGGGTTATAAAGAGTTATATAGAGTTGGAGTTATATCTATCCATCCATCCATCCATCCATTCATCCATCCGTCTATCTATCCATCCATCTATTAATTTATTAATAAATTAGGTTATATAATTAGCATTTTGATTGTTTATAGGTTTGTTTGTTTGTACGCCTATTAATTAATTAATTAATTGGTCTCCAACATATCAGAACGGAAACAAATTTTTCCACATTATACATACAAACAAACAAACATACAAACATACATGCATGCATACATACATATATACAAATATGCATGCATAGGTACCTAGCAGTAGCTATCAGTAGAGTATTGATGTGATCGAAACTATGTTGTAACATACATCACGCGAACAACAAACATTTGTACATATTAGTGTGGTAGTATTTTATTGTTCTGTCATCCACTAATTCACTCATCCATCCATTCATTCATTCATTCATCCAATAAGACATAATTGCATTATTACAACTTGCAAAGTTAAATTTTAAAATCCCGAATCAACGACCCATAAATTTTTTTTTGTTGAGAAATGTTTTCAATTTTTTGAAAAATTCAGAATTTTCACGAAAAATTATTTATTTTGTTTTTGTTTTTTAATTTTTATTCAATTTTTTTTTTTAATTTTTAAATTTTTCTGAAAAAATGCCTCCATTATAGAATTTATTTCAGGTTGAGTAGTCACATTTGAAGGGTGGAATAATTTGTTCGTTGTTGTTTGTTGCAAAATGTTTGAGTGTGTGTGCGTGTGTG
>NW_008704186.1:5811-14460 GCF_000326865.2 Helobdella robusta | reverse complement strand
ACATACAAACAAACAAACATGCATACAAACATACATACAAACAAACCTATAAACAAACAAACATAGATGTATTATGCAAGCAAACCAATTTGAAGTTCAAACAATTCATATAAAAAAACGATATGGTAAAACCACATAGAGAATAAAAATACAAAAATACAAATAAATACAAATGTTAACAAAGAACATTGAACTGCATAGAAAAATTAAACGAAAAATATATAAGATGATACAAAAGAAACATTTAAACTGTTTCCCTAAAACTACCAATGCAAAAACACAATTATACTTAATGTTGTATCTTGGCACATTTGTATGTATACATATTTATACACGTTAGTATATATGTATGTGTATATATATATATATACATATACATATATATATGTATACATACATATACACTTGGTATACATGCATGCAAGTCATGTATGCATGTTTGTATGTATGTTTGAAAAAAGATTAATCTAAATAGAAAGAAAGAGAAAAGAAAGAGTATAAAGAGAGAGAGAGAGAGAGAGAGAGAGAGAGAGTGAGTGTGTAGGAGGGGGAGAGAGAAAGAATAAAGGAGAATGAGGACGGAAAAAAATAAATAATGCAGCCAACAGTAATAGTTGTAGTAGTAGTAACAGTAGCAGCTGCTGCAGTAGTAGTAGTAGTAGTAGTAGTAGTAGTAGTAGTAGTAGTAGTATTAATAGTAGTTGTAGTAGTAGTAGTAATAATAGTAGTAGTAGTAGAAGTAGTAGTAGTAGTAAAAGTAGAAGTAGTAGTAGTAGTATTAATAGTAGTTGTAGTAGTAGTAGTAATAGTAGTAGTAGTAGTAGTAGAAATAGAAGTAGAAGTAGTAGTAGTAGTCGTAGTAGTAATAGTAAGTAGTATGAATGAAGCGAATAAACAATAAAGAGGAAATGGAAATGAAAGATGGAATAGAAGAAGATAAAAGAGAGAATGAGAGAAAGAGAGAGAATGAGAGAGAAAGAAAGAGAGAGCAAGAAAAAATGATGGAGAGAAAGAACGAACGAACGGAAAAAGAAAGTACTTATATAAAAAAAGAAGAACAGCTATTAATTGAGTTTGTGTGTAAATTAGTGGTGATGCTGGGTTCCATTGTAGGCTGGTATGTATGTTTTTTGTATGCTGGTATGTATGTTTTTCCGTAGCTGGTATGTATGTTTTTTAGTATGTTTATGTTTGTATGTTTTTAGTATGTTTGTATGTTTTTAGTATGTTTGTATGTTTATTTGTACATTTATTTGTTTGTTGTACTATCTCTGTATCTTATGGTGTACTTGTATTACGATGAAATTAGTTTGGTTTTTTTGTTATAACTTTGTTTTTATGTTTATAATTATGTTTTTGTATGTTTGTATAAAGGTATATTCTTGTATGTTTATGAGTTTGTATGAATTTGAACTTTGAAGTGTTTGTTTTGCGTATTTTTATAAGTTTGTATGCGGTTGTATTTTTACATGTTTGTACGTGGTTGTATTTTTACAAGTTTGTATGCAGTTGTATTTTTACATGTTGGTATGCGATTGTATTTTTAGATGTTTGTATTCAGTTGTATTTTTACATGTTTGTATGCGGTTGTATTTTTACATGTTTGTTTCTATGTAAATACTCGTTTATTTATTTGCATTTTTACGATTTGGTGTTTTTGTAATTTTGAATTATATATATAATTTAATTATATATATATATATATATATATATACACATATATATATACCATCGTCATCATTACCATCATCACCGTCATCGTCGTCATCATCATTATTCCCCTCTTCAAATCACCATAAACACAATTTTCAATGCACTTTTCAATTATGGTTGGTGTGATGAATGCTGTTGTTGATGACGATGTTGTTGATGTTGTTGTTGTTGTTGATGATGATGATGATGATGATGATGAAGTGGTTGCTGTTGTTGTTGTTGTTGTTGATGATGATGATGTTGTTGTTGTTGTTGCTTTTGTTGATTATGATGAGAAGGACGATGACGATTATGTTGTTGTTGCTGCTGTTGATGTTGTTGTCGTTGTTGGTATTGAGTTATTATCATTGGCAATGGTTTTTAAGCTGTTTCCAAAATCGATAATAATAACAACACTAACAATAATAATAATAATAATAAATAATAATAAATAATAATAAATAATAATAATAATAATAATAATAAGAAGAAGAATAATAATGACGTCAAAAATTGCGTGTTACTCATCGGTCAGATGACAGGCGCTTGCAAATTTTTACATAATTCATTTGGAGAATGTTTGCGTTCGTACGTGACTGTGTGTTTGTGTTTGTGTGTGTGTGTGTGTGTACGTGCGTGTGTGTGTGTGTACGTGTTGTTCCAACTGCGATCATGAGATTATTTGAGATAAAATTATATAATATAAAATATTATGTGCGTGTGCGTGCGTGTGTCGTACTTACAAATTTAAAAAAGTTGTGTAAAGGGAAGAGTGATACAAAGAGAATATAAAACACCGGAAGTGATAAATGAAAACATAGAAAAATATTGCTGTAACAGCACGAACCAAAGAACTGAAATTTGAAAAAACAAAAAACTTACCGAGCAAAGATTGAAAAAGCGTGTTTAACAAAATGTGAGAAAATTAAAAAAGTAATGAAAGTTATGCGGAAGAAGTTTTTTGTAAGTGTGTGCCTGGGTTTGTGTGTGTATGTGTATGCTGTGTGTGTATATGTATGTGTACGTATGGGTGTGTTAGGTGTGTGTATGTGTGAATGTTTGTATGTTTGCCACAATGAGCATTTTCATTAATTTGCACTATTCAAATGTCGCATTGTTGCTTTGAAATATTTTTCTTTGATTAATCATTTTACTTTTTCATTTTTTTCTAAATGTTGGTCCTTCATTTTGTTACATTCTGTCATTCATCTGTCTTTTAGTTATTTCTTTTTTTAGTTCATCAATCTATCCATCCATCCATCCATTCATTCATTCATTCATTCATTCATTCATTCATTCATTCATTCAATCATTCATTTTTATTCATCAATCGGATGTGTGTGTATTTGTAAGTGTACGTTATACGAAACGTTTCTCAGTTATCCATCCATCCATTCGTTCATTCATTCATTTGTTTGTTCGTTTGCTAGTTCGTTCGTTTGTTCGTTCGCACGTTCGTTCGTTCATTTCTTCATTCATTTATTCATCCATCCATCACAATCCTATTAAAGAATAATTTACAAGTAGCCTAGATGCATGCTCGCTTTCATTTAGATGAAAATCCTTACACATTTCCCATCTCATTTCTCTCTCTCTCTCTCTCTCTCTCTTTCTCTCTCTTTGTCTCTTTCTCTCTTTTTTTCTATATTTTTTCCATCTTTCACTCTGTTTTTGATTTTCTCTCTTCCCACATTCTCGTGTTTTACTTATCTATTTGCCAAGTTCTTTCATCCTTACCTCTATGCCTTGCTTTCTTTTACTTCCTTCATCCCTATATTTTCTTTCATTCTTCTCCCTTTTTCTCTTCCTTTTTCTTTCTCTTTATTTTTTCCTCTCATTCCTTCCACGCCATCTGCTTTTACGAGTCTTTCGATTTCCCGCTTTCACAATTTTTTTGAAATTTTTTCATCTCTTCTCTCTCTCTCTTTTTCTATTTTTCTCTCTTTTTCCGTCTTTCTCTTTCTCTCTCTCTCCATCCTTCTGTTTTTTTATTTCTTGTGACGTCATAACTCTGGGAACGAATCGCCTGTCGATCCTTAAATATGGGTCAAATGTTGCTACTTTTTAGGTCACGTGGTTTATGGCTGACGCTTGTTGTTGTTGTTGTTGTTGTTGCTGTTGTTGTTGTTGTTCGTAGTAACAACAAAACATTAACAAACGCGTCAGGAGATATATTTACTGTTTTTTCTGACACCTGGCGAATTGTTGGTTTTTTCCAGCTGGGGACTGAAATATTAAATGGCCGCTAGGATTTTTGGTTGGCTGTTGTTGTTTTTGGTTGTTGTATTGGTTCGTTGTTTTGTTGTTTGTGTGTTTTTGCGTATGTTTCAGCATAAATAAAGAGACAAATATATAGTAGAAGAACAATTTTTTTAATACATTGACAACAACATCAACAGAAACATTGAGGATATCAGTGTCATCAACAACAACAAACAAACATAGATACATACATACAAACACATAAACATACAAACATACAAACAAACAAACAGACAAACAAACAAGCCAGACAAACAAACAAACAACATCAACATCAAACACACAAAATAACCTTATCGAAATCAATCATCGCTATAGAAATATGCCATAGAAAGGAAACCTTAAGTAAAGGTTAACCTCTGACTTGTGAGGTCTACGATGTTTTGTACGTGTGTATGTATGTATGTATGTATGTTTGTTTGCATGTATGTATTTATGCATGTTTGTGTGTATGTATGTTTGTTTGTGTGTATTTATGTATGTATGTTTGTTTGCATGAACGTGGTGTTTGTTTTTATGTATGTATATGTGTGTATGTAATATGTGTATGTGTGAATGTATGCGTGTGTGCGTGTGTGCGTGCGTGTGTGTGTGTATGTGTGTGTATGGATGTGCGTATGTGCTATGTTTGTTGTTGTTTATGTTTTGTTTATATGCTGATGTTTATGTGTGAGTATGATGTATATCTTTATGTGCGCTCTTTCAAGTTTATGCTTGCCTTTTTTCTGTCTCAGGTTCTGGTTGAGAAAATGAACGAACGAAAAATTGAAATAAATAATTGAATGTTGGAAAAAAGAATGTTTGAACGAACGAACGAACAGACGAACGAACGAACGGACGAACGAACGAATGAATGGATAGATGGATGGATAGATAGAGGGATGGATGGATGGATGGGTGGATGAAACATTTCTAAATGCCTGAACGAACGAATGAAAGAGTGAAGGAAAGAACGAATGAAGAAATGAAGGAAAGAACGAAGAAACAGAAACATCAAAGACCGCATTAAACGTGATGTAATGAAATGTGATGTTATATTTTACGCTTCTATACATTAAACTTGTGTGTGCTTGCATATAAACTTAACTTCTAATTGTAATATTAGTTATTTATTCATTTAATAAATTAACTAATTAATTGATTTATTAATTGAAAATTAATCATTTATTCATTTTATTAAAAATTATCGATATTTGTTTATGAAAAATTAAAATAATTTATCACGAAAACAATGTGATAATCACCGAACTTAATTCAAAATACCATTCGCACATAACGGCTAAATTTATTGTCGCATTTTTTTTGCAAACACACACATACGCACACACACACACGTACACGCACATATTCACACATAATGACACACACACGCGTATATTTCAATTTGTTGTTTTATTCATTCTTCCTGTAATAAACGTATATATTAATAGTTATTACGTACATATATACATGTAATAAGACGCAAACATACGCATACACCAACACACACATACAAACACACAAATACAATCACACACACATAGAGACACACACACACACATATATATATAATCACACCAAGAAAATGTAATAAATAATAAAATGAGGTTTGACTAATATCAACATGTCGTTTGGGAGGCTGTTATCCCCATTCCATCACTCCCCTTCTCTTTCTCTCTCTCTCTCTCTCTCTCTCTCTCTCTCTCTCTCTCTCTCTCTCTCTCTCTCTCTCTCTCTGTCTGTCTTTCTTCTCTCTTTCTTTTTTACCACTTTCTTTCACTCACTCTCACAGAAATTTCCTACTGCCTGACACTTGAGCATATCTTCACACATTGGTGATATGTGTGCGTGTGTATATGTGTATGAGTGTGTGTATGACTGTGTATATGTGTGTGTGTATGAGTGTGTGTATGTTTGTATGTGTATATATGCATAGGTGTATGTGTATATACGTGTAAGTGTGTATATGTGTGTGTATGTGTGTATGTATATGAGTGTGTGTGTGTGTTTGTATGTAGATATATGTATGGGTGTATGTGTATTTGTGTGTGTACGTGTATACACGTATGCGTGAAGTTTTTAAAAAGTTGAATAAAAATTTGTGATAAAAGAATACGAGAATGAGAGAACGAAAAGAAGTTAATTAAAGAAATACAAGAATTAAAAATTGAAACGTCAGGATTGAAGGAGTGAAATAAAAGAGTCCAAAGAATGAAGGAATGAAATGAAGGAGCAATCAGTAACGACTTTCCGTGTAGAATTTCAATGGACAGATGTCCAGACGACGATGACGACGATGATGAAGAAGAAAATTATGATGTTGGTGGTGTTGATGATGATGAAAACAGTTGCAACAGATGCTGTTGTTAAAGCAGTAGCAGCAGTTGCTGTAGTAGACGTTTTTGTTGCTATTGTGGTGGCCACAGTAGCAGTAAAAGTAGTATTAGTAGTAGTAATAATAGTAGCATAAGCAGCAGTAGTAGTTGTATTTATATATTGTACAATAAGTAATTAGTACGGATCAAAATTTCTATGTGGCCTTGTTGTTACGTAACTCTGAGCTTATTTGATATTATCGTTAAATGGAAAATAATTAAGATATTTATTATTATTTGTATTATTTTTGTTATTATTATTATTTGTAGTAGTAGTAGTAGTAGCAGTAGTAGTAGTAGTGGTAGTAGCAGTAGTATTAGAGACAGTAGTAGTAAGAGTAGTAGTAGTAGTAGTAGTAGTAGTAGTAGTAGTAGTAGTAGTAGTAGTAGTAGTAGTAGTAGTAGTAGTAGTAGTAGTAGTAGTAGTATTTCTGGAACTATTGATAATTGTATTCCCGAAAGGCTTAAACAAGATCTTTGATGTCTACCGGAAGTAAACACGCTGGCAGATGCCCCGGGATATTATCAACAATTTCGCCGTCATCATCATCATCACCACCATCACCGAGATCATCATCATAACTATCATCATCCTCATCAGCACCACCAAGATCATTATCATTACAATTACTACCATCATCATCACCATATCATCATCGTCGTCGTCGTCGTCATCACTTGTTTTTCAAATTTTGTTTACAGCCGCAAGTAAAAATACATTACAATCTGCTCTTTTGGTAAAAACAACAATTATATCAAATATTCCTACACACACACACACACACACACACACACACACACACACACACACACACACACATGCAAACACATTCCGGCACATACACACACACACATCCAACACATACAATCACATACATGTATACACCTACATACCTACACATACACACGTGCATACCTATGTGCACGTACACACAGACACACAGTCATACGTACGTATATTTGCCCTCTCGTATGAGCCATTTTGAAAACAAACATTCGAGAAATTGTGCCGGGTCATAGTTCAGCCAATCAGAAACGTCCCCTGCAGATGACTGACCTAATAAATAACTTGACCTCATTATCGGTCGTGACGTCATTCGATGCTGACCAATAAACGATGGACTATATGTGACGTATGTATATTCAATAACGTTTTATTAAATAATAAAATTATAGTCCATGAATGACAGAATGAAAGAGAAATGAATGAACGGGGAGATGAGTGAATGATGAATGTTTAAAAATACAACCTGATAATACTTTGATTAATTTTTAAATCATTGATCTAGATTTATCAATTCTCATTTAAATAAAACCTTTAAGCTGGCGTTCAAAATCTTATGCTGATACATTCTTTTTTTCGATCAATCATTCATTCATTAATTCATTCATTAATTCATTCATTAATTCATTAATTCATTCATTCATTCATTCATTCATTCATTCATTCATTCATTCATTCATTCATTCATTCATTCATTCATTCCTTTGCCACTTAATTAACTTTTCCATCAATCGGCCATTCATTTATTAATTCAAAGAGAGCTGACAATTGATTTTTTTCGTGTTAGGTATCTTTTTATAAATAAATATATATATATAACCCTTTATCCATTCGTTCGTTCGTTCGTTCGTTCGTTCATTCATTCATTCATTCATTCATTCATTCATTCATTCATTCATTCCTTTGCCACTTAATTAACTTTTCCATCAATCGGCCATTCATTTATTAATTCAAAGAGAGCTGACAATTGATTTTTTTCGTGTTAGGTATCTTTTTATAAATAAATATATATATATAACCCTTTATCCATTCGTTCGTTCGTTCGTTCGTTCGTTCATTCATTCATTCATTCATTCATTCATTCATTCATTCATTCATTCATTCATCCATTCATTCGTCCATCAATCAACATTCGCTCGTTCATAATTTAGGAAACCATATCGTTATTAAGTTTTTTAATTATATGGCAGATCAATCATCAAATAATCAAAAACTCATCTATTATAGTTTTGATGAATCAATCACTCATTCATCTATTCATCCATTCATTCAGTCAGTCATTAATTCATTTATTCATTCATTTAGTAACTCATCCATCCATCCATCATATTATGCACAATTGATTTAGTCTGTTTACGAAACAGAATAACTTGAGAATGTCTGAACTGATAAGAGAATCTATTTATAACTTAGCCCCATCTCTGACATCTTCAAACAAGATGTTTGCATGTTTGTTTGTTTGTATGTTTGTATGTTTGTATGTTTTTATGTTTGTATATGTGTTTGTTTGTATGTATGTATGTATGTATGTATGTTTGTATGTATGTATGTTTGTAG